>NC_047659.1:4156685-4416955 GCF_011762505.2 Arvicanthis niloticus
CCAAGGCTACCCTGCTAGCCTTGAACTGAAAATATTTACCATCACAGACTTGTATCCTCTGCTGCAGGTTCCATACCCCTGGTTGTCTGAAGGCTTATCTTCGAAACACTGTTTTGAATTGTACTTCAACATGATTTATTTACCACCTCCACCTTTAGGAGAGTTTTCAATTCTGCAATTCATCTAATAAGCCTAATCTGGCATTGTCATGCAGGATGAGACAGGAGAGATCTGCTCCAACCCTGACAAAAAGAGATCCTGAGGCATGATCAGGAACCACCCTAATGCCCCACATGCAGGCCTCAGAGTTTAAACACTGAGCATGGCCTACCCCAAGTATGTGACCCTAGAGGTCTCAAGAATCTTCTGTCTTTGGATGGGTGAGATCCAGTGCAGCTGATACACCACACAAGGAAAGACAAAAGTCCAGGCAGGTGCTGGATAGATGGCTTATCCATTTGAGACTTTGTTTCTTAGAAGATCTAAAGAGTGCCATTAAGAATCCTCCATCTCCGGTGCTGGAGAGATAGCTCAGCAGGTAAGAGCACTGACTGTTCTTCCAGAGGACCAGGTTCAATTCCAGCATCTGCAAATGCAACTTACAACCATCTATAACTACATGATCTGGCACTTTCACAGACATACATGCAGGCAAAACACCAATGCACATAAGATAAAAATAAAAAAAAAAATCCTCCATCACTTCTGCTCCAGGTGTAATCCATTGACCTCTTCTGGCCTCGGGAGAATTGCATGCATGTAGTGTACAGACATACAGCATGAAAAAACACATACACATAAATGAATAATGCAAAAACAGAAACAACGCCCTAACCAAATTAAAAATTATCATCATATACATTGTCCAGGCCAAGAAAACAAAATTCATCATCAGTAGAACAACACCACCACCAAAACAAAACAAACCAAAACAAACAAGCAAAAATCCTAACATCTGCCAAATCGGAATTCATGATCTCTGCTTGCAGTTATAAGTGATGCTACCATTCAAGAAATAAAAGCATACAGCTCTGAGGTTACTAATTTCTTTGATATTCCCTTAGTGAATTTTATTTCTTGGATGTAATAGAGAAAACTCTTGTGTTTCTCCT
Source organism: Arvicanthis niloticus (assembly GCF_011762505.2). Classification (NCBI taxonomy): domain Eukaryota; kingdom Metazoa; phylum Chordata; class Mammalia; order Rodentia; family Muridae; genus Arvicanthis; species Arvicanthis niloticus. The sequence goes on from NC_047659.1 coordinate 4,157,798, forward strand.
CTGTTTGTTCATCATGAGTACCCATGGAGTAGTGCATTTTAACATAGCTGAATTTATGACCACAAAGATACTGCATGGATATGTTTTTCATCATGAAGTTAGGTCCACAGATTTTAACACACTAACCACAACAAAAGCACAATTCTCTGTGTAGCTGTGACTGTTTGGAACGAATAATGAACACTAAGCCACATTACACTTGAAGAGGTCTATTCCTACCTGATACTTCTAGTGTTACAAGACTGTGAACCACACATGAATACAGAAGCTTCTTATGAGATAAAATTAGAGATTATGTTTTTATTCATAAGAATACATTAATTTATTCAATACAAGCTTAAAGTAGGAGAGTCAAAGTATGTAGTACATAGCCTTAACAAAACAGGAAATTAATTATAGTAACAAAAACAAATAAATGACAAAACTTCAAATGAAAAGAAAGAAAATCATATACTCAAGGAAATCAAAAGTAACCAAAACCCAAAACACAGTTCTTAAGCTAAGCAGCATTCTCTTGCTGTAGATTTTGCAACAGAGACCTACAGTCTGTTGATGGCCTTAGAAATATAGTGCAAAGGCTGTGACTAATGGTAATAATGTCTTCAAGATGAATGTAGCTATGCCCCAATTGGGGTGGGGTGCTGTTGGACAAGTCCTTGCAAGGCAAAGCAGGAGTCATGTTACAGACAATACCTCAAAGTCTTTAAACTTCGATTGACTTATCTCCATGAAATTGTTCAGGATGACCCATGAGGACAAGCAAAATTTGCATTCTCAGGCCCTCCAGGATGACCAGCAGATCTTAATGACCCTCAGCACTTCTCTGAAGCCTTCCAAACATGCACTCTTGCTGAACCAGAGGCTAGACAAAATAAAGGCCTTTATGATATATAGTTACCCAAAGAAAGGAAGAAAATTCAGCCAAGATTTCCATGGTTATAGGGATAAGATGCAATGGTGGTTCACTTGCTTTGCCACAATCAGTGCTCCTGGTGAAGAATTGTGTCTGTGGGATACTTGACCTATTCTGTGCCCTGTTGAGTTTCTGTTGGAGTATTTCAGACATAGGGGAGCAAGACATAAAGGCCTGGTGAGGACATGTCATGTCAGCTATCCAGCAAACACCAGGCTTATTCAGCAGGACAATCCAGTATGACCTTTGAGCTAAGGTCTTTCCTTGTATCCCCAAAGAAGCAGTGCCACAGAGCATCTGAGCCTAAAATTTTTTCTCAGATTTAATAAACAGCTTACAAGTTAATTGTGAACTACACACTGTGCTGGAGCTAAAATAAAAACACCCATTGAAAAATCTCCAATGTCTGAGACTATAGTCCATAGTGAATATTATATTGAAAAAATAAAACCTGGCATGAATCCATGCTTGAATAGAGCACTGTCACGAAGGTCTTCAAGGGAAAGCCTGAACACTAAAAGGGAATAATGAGAAGAGCAGAGATGGGACACGGACCCTTAGCCAGCCTTGTTGACTCTCAGGCTCATAGATATGACATGGCAGCCTCCTACTCACCTCCATGTACCACAGTCTTTTATTTTCCTACAAATGATTTCAATACAGATAAATAGATTTGCTCTACAACCCCTTTCAATAGTGATGAATAGTTTTTCTCTACCAACTGTTGAATATCTGACTTTACACCATTATTTGTCTCCTTTTGTTCTATTGAGTTAGGTGGAGAGGCATGATGACCTGCTACTGTATTTGATGTTTCTGTGATGCAAAGTGAACTGATAGAGTACTTTCTCATTAAAGCTGGACTGTATTATCATTTAAGATGTTTGCTGACCAAGTGTATATATGTAGAGATACATATGAATATGTACATATATGTTCAGAAACAAACCAGTTCATGCCTTCGTACATGCACACACACACATGCACACACAGAGACATACCTAAATACACACTTGTATATACAAGTAACCATACTACAAACACCTAAACAAGACCTACCAATACAGAAATACACAACATAAAACTGCTAACACACACATGGACAAAAGCACACAGACACACACACAGAGACACACACACACAGAGACACACACAGACACAAAGAGACACACACATCAATCCAAAGTTTGCTATGTTTCAGCACATTTCCTGACCCTTGAGAAGAGAGTTGGACCTAAGCTTTGTAGTAGGATCTTAGACAAACCCAGGCTCTGCTGGTCAGGCCTGTAATTATTTCTGTTTCAGGAACTTTTCCCATGCAGATACTTGCTGATCCTACAAGAATTAATAAGCTCTATACAGATAGGCTGGTCCACACAATTCAAGATACTAAGAAAGAGGGTTTTAAGAACATCTCCAAGTAGCTTCAAGTAGAAACATATTCTGCTCTCTAAACCTATCTTGGCTCCCTCTCAGAAGACCCTGGTAGCACCATTAAAAAGACAGTTAGTCATGTTTATTATCCATGAACTTTACAACACATTACAGTTCATGTGATATTAAAACATCCCTAATGACGTTCAAAGCAAACTAGGGAATTAGCATGCAATTATTTCTCTGAAATACAGCACTCTACAAAACTGTGAGGGGGAAGTGTCCTGAAGCAAAGTCATGTCCATGAAATACTCAGCAAAACAATGTCAGCAGAGGGATGCACTGTAGGATTTCATGAATCTCTTGGTGAAGCCAATAAGACACACCATGAATTTCCAGGGTGTTATCTCAGTACAGGATAGGCAAAGAAGTCTAACTTTTTATTTTTATAATAAGTATATTTAAAACTTATTATAAAAGACTCTAATTACAAAACAATAAATGGGGTACCTTTCTTTCTGTCCTGGGAGAAGGCTGGACCAGAGCCTCTCTGAGTGAGGCACCATAGAGCAGGAGGGATGATCTGGGTCCTAGATAATTCTGGAAGTGGCATCCTTAGACACCTCTTCATTCCATATAGCTGGAAAAGGTGGTGGTCACAGGACCAGGAGCTCCTCTGCCTAGAGTGATAGGGTAGCATTGACAGCCTGGGAGGTAGAGCAGAGGGAGAGGCCCTTGAAGAAACAGCCAGGAAGGTCACTTCCAGCCGGGGCGCCTGTCCCCATGACCTGAGTGTTGGAGATGCAGATGCTCCTCTTGCTGCCACCATATGATAGGCATTGAGAGGAAGAGTGCTGTGTGAAAGTCCTGGGTCATGGAGGGACACAGACTTGGAGATTCTGGAAGAAGCTTGGTATCGGGGCCACTGGATACTGAAGACCAACAGATGGCCAGTTATAAGAACCCAGGTGAGATGGCCTCAGTGGTCAGTCAACCAAATCCACTGCTTTCCACCAGACTAGGGAACCATCCTATGTGCCACTGGGTCCCTGGACTCTTGCCCTCGTCTCTCTAAGAGCCTCATACTCCCTTTTGAGAATGAGAGGCTGGTGGTCAGGTTCTAAAGGGTCATTTTAATAGGACACCAAAACCTTGGAGACAACTTTTGTCTCATATGTGCAGCTGTTGTTGAGCACCCCTTTGTGCCCATATCCTTCTCTGGTTCCATGAGTACCATGTGTGCTTCCTGGATGTTCCACAAATGGGTGGGCCACCCAACCCAGGGATAGGAAATTGTAATGAATGAGGGAAGAGCTGGAAAGGGGAATCTGAGGTCACATGGTAAGATTTGGGAAGGGTGGGCTGGGCTAACAATGAATTTTTTCACTTTTAAGTTTTGGCAATATGGGTTATGTTTGTTTATAAGTATCATTGGGTTGGAAAACACACCTGTGCTTTACAATGGAGCCTAGGTTTGTAGGATAAGACCCATCCTGGGTCCTCTAATACCCCTCCTCCCTCTCCCTAGGGATTTAAGCCTAATGACAAGAAATTCATGAAAAAGCACAGTGGGCCAAGTTGTGTGTCTGAACCTGGAACAGACAGAATTGGCTTCGTTCAAGTTAATAAAGTGGTTTTTTACAACAATAACAACAAACTGAAAACAATAAAATCTGTAAAAATGTGGAGAGAGCTACCATGTTCTTCCTCTCTATGAGTAGCTTACCCTTGTAGCAGTGACTTGAGGACCAAATAATACCAGGAGCTCTGCTGGGAGGTGACAGATGATTCAAAGATGCTTGTCAGATAGCTTATCCAAAGCAGGAAGTTTCAGATTCAGTGATAGACGTGGGCTTATGTTGCAGAAAGACTGCAAACCACATGTAATTAACTGGCCTCTCAGCATACCCACCAATATACATATTGGCACAGACATGCATATCCCCTCCCCCTGACACACCAGAAATCATAAGTGAGCAGGAAACAGTAAGGAGACCTCAATGCTGGAGGATCCATTGAATGTAAAAAAGCTAAAGTTTCAAGTGAGACCCAGGACTGTGCTATCCATCCCTTAGGGACTAAAAACGCTTAGTGAGCAACTTCTTCTGCAGACTAGGTTGAGAGAGTTGGAGAAATTGTTTTCTTAAAGCCTAACATCTTTCACCCTAACCCTCAGCCAGAGAGAAGCCTTTCTTCACATATCCCTGTTCATCCAGTCAGCTCCTGAATAGAAGCTCCAGGAAAGAACCCTAGCAACACTGACATGAAACAGGACTGACAAGCTGCTTCTCAGGCTCTGTCACTGTGAACCAAGGTCTAGACTGGGGTAAGAGACCATTTTGCAATGCAGGGAAAAGGGAAAGAAAACATACAAATCCCTTGCCCTATGCCCACCCCTGAACAAAAAAAAGATAATGGGAACCACTCATTTTGCAATTCCAGTGGGCACTAAAACTTGCAAATTGCTTCCTACCTGTGACATCATATGAACCCTACAAAGCAAATGAGCTACAGTCTCTGACTATATAACTCAAAGCTCTGTGCTCCTGTCAAGTAGGCACACAAATAAAACCCCTCTAGCATAATGGCCTGTAGGTGTGTAATGTGTGTTTAGCTTATCTATCTTAATGAACTGCAGTTTGTAATTGAGTAGGAGGTGTTGCTTGCCAATCATGCAGTTTCTTGAAAGAGGCTAACTCCACAATAGTCTTGTAAATTATCACAGAACAACTGGATAAGACATAGGAGAGTGCCTAGATAAGGTGGAGGATGGTTCCATGGGCTTGACTTTGTTTATTAGTAATGAGGAGGGCAACCTGCCCCTGATGCTTCATGCATTGTACCTATTGCTGCTTGGTACATAGGTCATAGATCTTCACACAGCACCCTTCCATGTTACCTCTGGCCCTGAAGGAGTCATTAAGTCTATGTCCTCAGCATTGAAAGCAAGAAACTCATAAAGGAAGGCAAATAGTTTGGAGGAGAGCCAAGAATCCCTCATTGTTATTAATGTCCTTCCCACCAGCTGTGATAAGCCCTCTTTCCTATAGATCATAACATCCACATATGCAGTAACTAAAGCATAGTGGCATCCTGATACTTGATAACAGGTCTTCTTTTTCACCATATATTTGGGCTATAAGTCTTAGGTCCAACTTGATTCTGTTGTAATAAACGCTGAAGCCCCTGTGTACCTGGTTCCGTGTTTAATGAAGATTTCCCACCCATCCTGAGTGATGCATCAGACTCTTACATGAAATCTGGGGGTTGCCATTAGTTCTAAACTGATCTCTTTTTCATGTTGTTTCCTCTTACAGTTACTGATGAGCATCTGTGGGTCATCATCTGGCAAGATTGATGCCAGCAGGGTTTTCAAACCAGACTCCAGGATGGTTCAGAAATAGGACCTTGCTACTGTTTCACACGTGCATTAAACAGCCAGGGTTTTGGTGTTCCTTTGAGAAGAGTCTCAACTGCATGGGGTGAATGTAAGTATAAGATGCTAACCCAGAGTTAACTTCTCTGCTTCTTTCACTAGAATCCTGGTAGCCACCACAGCTCTATAACAAGTAGACCAGCCTTATTATACAGGTTCCAATAGCTTGGACAAGTCTAGTACACTGTGATTCCATGGGCCTACAATGGTGTGGTTCCACACCCTTTGCAGTAACTTTTATTTCATGGACCTATAGATGAAAATTTTGGAAGTATCCTGAAGTGCTATGGTTAGAACCAAAATCACCTGTCTTCAAAGTCTCTAAGATGATTTGTGCAGACTCATTCCAGATTAGAGAACCAATTGCCTCATTTGTGCTGGGAATTTTTCATTGGGGGTTTTTTAATGATGCTTTCAACTCCTATAGGGGATATGGGATTGTTTAGATAGTTTACCTTATCTTGATTTGATTTGGGTATGTGGTATCTGTGTATAAAATCATCCCTTTCATCTAGATTTTCCAGATGTGTTGAGTATAAGCTTTTCTAGTAAGACATGATGAATTTTAGATTTCCTGTTTTTGTTGTTATGTCTTCATTTTCATTTCAGATTTTGTTAATTTGGGTACTGTATCAGTGGCCTTTATTTAGTTTAGCTAAGGGTTAATCTATCCTGTTGATTTTCTCAAAGAACTAGCTCTTGCTCTTGTTGACACTTTGTATCTAGCTCTTTGTTTCTATTTGGTTGTTTTCAGCCCAGAGTTTGAGTATTCCCTGCTATCTACTCCTCTTAGATAGGTTTGCCTCTTTTTGTCCTAGAGACCTCCGGTGTGTTGTTTAAGTTGCTGGGATAAGATAACCTCAGATTCCTTATGGAAGCACTCAGTACTGTGATTTTTTTTCCCCTTACATGCTGCTTTTCTTGTGTCCCAAAAGTTTGTGGTATGCTGCATCTTTGTTTTCATTGAATTATAGAAAGTCTTTCTTTATTTCTTCCCTGTGGACTCTGGTTATAACAATCCTGTGGGTGTATGGGTATGATAAGACCCTAGGAAGTACTCTACAAAAGGAGCAGGATGCTCTTATGACCCCTGTGTGACCTCACCTTTGTCATGTTTGTGGGCTTCTGTAGTGGTGCTATAGCCCAGCTGGTAAGTCCTGGACTAGATCCCTAGGGTCCCATTCTCTTTTTCTCTTTCAGGATACTAATGAGGGTAGATTTGATGAAAATATAGTCTTAATCCAAATAAGCATCCCAGTAATTCTTGTGGACCATCTGGATGAAGCACCAAGTTCCCGGATAGTTCTGCATGAAATTCCCAAAGCCAGCACACTGGAGCCAGATGAGAAATCCAAGCAGAAGGCATCCATAACCAGCACTGCCAGCACTTCCCCAAGCACAGGATAATGTGGCTTGAGTGGAAGAAGAGATGTGTTCAAGACAGCTGGCGCTCCAGTACCTATCATGTGTAGACCAGCTCAAAAAAGAGCATGAAGGAAGAGGCTTCACATAAATGATTGCCTGGGTCAGGCCAGCAGTTCCTGTAGACTTTGGGTTTGCTGCTAGGCAGCCAGCACCTCTGGACCTGACTGACACTTGCCCAGCGTCTTGTTTATTGCCATGCCACACAGTCACACTTAGAGCACAAATATGCGTCATTCAGGGGTGAAGGACCATAAGACCAAGACCCTTAGTGCACCTGCAGCACCAGCAAGATCACATTGACCATCAGCCATGCAGAAAAGAGCACACTGCCCATAATCAGAAAGGACCTAAGTTCCACTTAAGTGGATGGTCAGAAACAATAGGACTCATTCAAGGTCCCTGCTCCATTAAACTGGAGGGGAAGCTACAGTCCAGCCAGATGTGGTGGAGACCTAAGACCTTCCTTTTGTAGCTAGGCATAGAGTTGGTTCAGCAGAGAAAATCTGCAGGAGGCAGTGTGTTGTTCACAGTTATATCCCCTATCTTAGCATCAATAATAATGCCTGGGTTGGATAACTGTATGTGGGATGAATCTCCAGGTGAGGCAGTCTCTGGATGGCCTTTCTTCAGTCTCTGTTCCACAGTTTTTCTCTGTATCTCCTCCCACGAGTATTTTGTCCCTTTTCTAAGAAGGACCAAAGTATCCACATTTTGGTCATTCTTCTTCTTGAACTTCATCTTGTATGCAAATTAAATCTTGGGTATTTCCAGATTGGGGATAATATCCATTGATCAGTGAGAGAATACCACATGTGATTCTTTGTGATTGGGTTACATCTCTTCAGGATGACATTTTCTAGTTCCATCCATTTGCCTAAGAATTTCATGAAGTCATTGTTTTTAATAGCTGAGTAGTACTCCATTGTGTAAATGTACCACATTGTCTGTATCCATTCATCTATTGAAAGGAATCTGGGTTCTTCCCAGATCTGGCTTTTATAAATAAGGCTGCTATGAACATAGTAGAGCCTGTGTCTTCTTATATGTTGGAGCATCTTTTGTGTATATGCCCAGTAGTGGATGTTGAACATTTCTTTAGGTGCTTCTCAGCCATCTGGTATTCCTCAGGTGAGAATTCTTTCTTTAACTCTATATCCTATTTATTATTTATGGTTATTTGATTCTCAATTCCATCTTCTTGAGTTCTTTGTATATATTGTATTATTAGCCCTTTCAAATGCAGAGTTAGTAAAGATGTTTTCCCAATCTGTTGGTTGCAATTTTTTTCCTATTAACAGTCTCCTTTGGCTTACAGAAGTTTTGCAATTTTATGAGGTCTCATTTTTCAATTCTTGATCTTAGTGCATTACCAGTGGTGTTTATGTGGGTATATGAGTACAGATGGGAGCCTCTCTCTATCTGTTTTTGTGAATGTGTGTATCTGTGTGTGCACATATGGCCATGTGTGAAGGTCTTCGTACAATATTGTATGTGTGTATGAGCACACATGCATTCACATATATGTTTTTTTCCCAGTATGGGTGAGCATCTGTGTCCTCATGTTTCAGTATATGTGTAGGTGTGGATGCCTGTATGAGCTTTTGTGGTTGTGGTTGCTTCTGTATGTTTTGAATGTGTGTGTATGTGTCTGTCTGTCTGACTGTTTCTACATATTTTCTCATACACATGTTTGTGGTTTTCTGCACATGTTTATATTCACTTGCTCATGGAAGGAACATCTTTAACAATGATTGTACCCACCTTATGTGAGAAAGTACTATGGCCACTCAGGTTTTTACCACTCTGTATCAAACATTGCATGAAGCCACCCAACTTTTTACATGTCCACCCTGGAACAAACAAAACCTGTAATTGTAAATATAAAATTCTCAGGATGTGTAGAGGCCAAATCTATTCATTTACAATAAATCAATTTGAGGAAACCAAAGGAATGGGGTACACAAAGGTTAGGAGGAGGCTGCTGTGGCAAATCAAGGTCCTGGGGAGGCAGAAAGGGTAGCTGGGAAGTTGTGTCCCTTCTCTATCCTGGGTAAATGGTAACAGCTCACTGGATGGTCAGGGGTTCACTGTTTCTCACCTACAGCCTGTTTTCTTCTCATCCTCAATGCCAGCTAGCATTTTCTTTCCACCTTTGCCTAACACTAAATCAGTTATCCTTGGTTGTGGAACTTGGCCTGAATTTTGTTCTTTGAGACATTCTGAAAAGCAGTGTGCTTGCAGCTGCTTCCAACAGAAGCAGAATTCCCACAGCCATGGTGAGGTGTGAGAACAGGTCTGTCTCAGTGCAGTGCAGCCCACTTAGGCTCCTGATACTCTCAGCTCTTTTTCTGCAGCACTCAGTAGCTCCTTTTATCCCATACTTGTTCACACTGTGTTAAAATTGACTTCATGGAAATTTGGGGGAGATGAAGACCCTTCAGATATTGCTGTTGGCAGTGCATGATAAGAGCCCTGCCAGAAGTCATGTACAATTCTTCAGAATGTTGAACTGTTGTCTCCAGGTGACCCAGTGATTCCAGAATGAGAAGTGGGTGTCCACAGAGAAACTAGGGGATATTTGGATTTTAGCAGCATTCCTCAGAGCCTGCCCCAAATTGAGATTATCTAAATGTTCATCAGTCAAAGAATGAAAATGTACAATGTGGTCCAGCCCTTCCGTGAAATATATTTTGGTATGAAATCATACATCATTTGGACATGAGATCATCAGCCTTCTGTTAGCCAATTCAAATCCCTGATAAAAATCACCTTACAGGGATTAAAATTTTACTTTGCCTCCTGTTTATGAAGATTTTCTAGTTCCTGACCTCATTGCTTTGTGGTTTAAGAGAGCTCCTTTTGGAGAAAAGTGTTTCTCTTGAAGCAAGAGGGAAGCAGTGGGTGAGAGCAAGGGGCTGGGTCTTTCTGTGGAACCAAGCCTTTACTATACAGCCTGGAGAACTTACTGAGTGGGCTTTGCTACAAGGACAAGGACTTCCAAGTGTCACCTTGTCTGTGCCACTTTGCCAGAGTTCGTTATCTCTCTGCACACTGTGATCTTTCTCCATCTGACAAAAGTTAACTTTCTTTTCTACAGTAGTATAGGTTATAGCCACTTGCATTAGCGCTAATTGGGAAAACTGAACACATGATAGTAATGCACTGTGCTTTTACATGTTCATACATGTAGTTGTGTATGTCCACAAGTGTACATGTATCTGTGCAAGCCACACTGTAACACACACACACACACACACACACACACACACACACACACACACATGCTTATAATCCTCCATCAAATCACAATTATCTACTGAACAAGAGCATAACAGACTGGGAGGAAAGAGTGCAGTACCTGCTGAAGCAGAAGGAGTTGGCCACCTATTGGCAGTAAAACTGCAGCAATCACTTGGTGTCCTCCAAAAAAACTTAAGAGCTCAGGCTGGGAGGAGGGGGTAAAACCAAGTGGGTCCCCTATATCTTTTTAACATTTTGAGTTTCTTAACATTTGCCTGGTTCTCAGCTGTCCATATGTTGTGGATAATCCAGCATGGTATACTGTGATGCTATCATGATGCTACCCTGACAGAGTAAACACCAATAACATCATACTATCTCTTCTGATCTGTGTTGAAGTAGCTCCCATTTTATTCACAAGTGTTGCTGAAGATAATGTAGGTTAGAGGTGAGGACAGTTCCTCTCTCATTGTATTAGTCGTTTGCTCTTCCAAGGCAAACAACTGGAGATTCTCCAGTTTCACAGCTTGAGCGTGACTTGACAAAAACCATTCAAGAGAAATGACAAATAACTTAAAACTTATGGAATGCAGCCCATGGGTTACCACAGCCACAGGGGTAGGCTTGGTGTGGCATGGCCATGAAGACTCTGTGTCCTGAGGAGAGTATGCTGTTATGAAGTTACTGCTCTGCTTCCTGCCCTCACATCCCTCTGAATCTATGAGTTATTTGAAAACATTAGGGGTGCTTCCTGTCCCCTAACCTGACGGTGTCTCTGGCATTCACAATATTAATGTTTGATGTCTTTCTGTCATTGTTGGTGGAGCACATCATGATTCAGTCTCCACCCTAAGGAAATGTGGATTGTCGACAATGACCACCACACTTAGAAAATCTTTGGAAACAATAAAGTTTTTAGTGAAGGTATGTAGCCATGTTCTTTACCACTGGCTCTTATATAAAGTAAACTTAGAGAAGACTATGAAGATCACAAAGGCTTAATTGTATTAGCTAAAGCTAGGGAGGTTTTGTTGTTCAGAGAACAAAACCCACGGTAGCACTGGCTTACAGGACTCTCACTGAGGGTAGAAGGGGGTTAATTGATTACTATACCCTTATTTTACCCTCTGCGTCCTGATATGACATTTTAAGAACTGCTAATGAGTAGATATGCATTTTAAGGATTTAAGGTAGATATGACTGATATAAATGTTTACATTTGTGATTCTTTTAAGAATTTTACAAGATTACTTTTAAAGATAAATAGTAAAATAATTACTTCTTTCTCTATAACAGCAAATTGCTGCCTTCCAGTAAGAGAAACTAGCTGAGAAACTTACCTTTCTTGCTTATACTCTGTTAATCTATAATAAGTTGCTTGGTTATGAATGTACATAGGTTTTTAAAGAATAATTTGTTTTTTTTTACCTTAATATGTAAAGTTATTTCCTTTAATGTTAATGATCTATCAACACACTGCTTTTTCATAATCATTTACCAGAAGGAAACTGAAACATAATCACATTGTAATTGTATACTGCTTGAAATAGTTTGCCAGGATCTATAAACCATGGATGAAAGAATAAAGCATGGTGTGGTGTGGCTGGAGAACTGTGTCTTCCATCTTTGGACTATGTGTTGTACATGTAAATGTTGTGTTAAAGGGGATTAGAACATTGTTCCTACTATCCATGAGTTGTGTTTACTGATATATGTATCATGTGTGGAATACGTGAAGCCTGCTTTTGGAGCTTTGCTCTACGTTTCAGTGTGTGAATATGGATATGTCTATCTGTAGGTCTGTATATATGTATGTGTGTGTGTGTGTGTGTGTGTGTGTGTGGTCTGTATACATGCATGTATGTTTGTATGTATAAGCTAATTGGATTCTGCCATTTGCTTCATTCATTCATTCATTCATTCATTCAGGGTGTGTGTGTGTATTTGTGTGTACATGTGAATTTTCTCTATTTCCTTTTTTTTCACTTGTCCGAAGGAGGTAAAAAATTTCGTAGCTTATGCACTGGCCACGGGGTGTTATTCCCAGTAGATTAGATTTTTGTTACCTTAGGAAAAAAGTCTATTGAGTAACTTGTTTAATCGCTGGCTGCCTTTGGCAGCAGACCCTGTTGGTACCTGAAGATACCCCAGTCAGCAGCTCTGTCATTGACAGCCAACGGCTACCTGTTTCTATGTACCCATTACTTGGATGCCCAAGCTAGAGTCATTGGCATTGACTGGTCCTGAAAAGGATTTAGAGAGGACTTCTGAGTCACATTTGACCTCTTTGGACAGAAGGTAATCCTATGGAATTTTTTGATCTTGAATTAGCACACAGGCATGAAAGAATTGGCTGAAAGAATCACATGGTGGTCAACATATTACCGGAATAGCCTGCTGTAGACTTAATTCTTCTTCACAGAGCAGTGAGCAAATGCTTTATATATTATGCCAAAAGAGAGTAATAAATTATCAAAAAGCAACCCTTAGGTTAATAAAGTGTATTCAATGAATTACCACACAAAGTTAAACCCTGTAGGAACTAACAATTATTTGGCTGGGAAATTTCAGGTAACTCCCTGACATTCAAGAACTTATGTTTAGTATTGTGAGATAATGTGTAATCACCTTAAAGGCATGTGCACAGAAGGCACCATTCTTAAAGTATCCAGAGGCAGCATGATGTAGTACATTCAGGACTAAGTTGTTGCCTCCCAGACCCAGAAATTCTGATGAGATCCAGCTAAGAATAAAAAAAAATCGTACAGAGGATCATATAAAGGATTCGCCTGTGAATCCTGTGACAGTACAACTGGACAACAACAACAAACATGACCTTCAGGAAGAACAACCTGAGCTTTCAACCAGTGTTGTACCTGCAGCTGATGAGATTCATACATGAAGCCTCAGATGGCCAAAATATCAATGTGAAAGGACAAATTCAACTTCTCAGATTAATCAATATTGCTGAATCTTGGTGGAAAACAGAACCTAATGTCACTACAAATTATTTACCATGCAGTCATGAATCCCACCGGAGAGAATAATGTTTGATAGTATGTGGTTAATCTGAACCACAAAGATGTCTGCAAATGGTCTAAGTTGGGGTGATGTGGTGTGCTAATAAAGTGTATAACAGAGGAGGTTATGCTCTCTTTCAAGATGGGTGCTCCAAAATTTATGGAGCATGACATACTGTGGACTCTTCTACATACTTGCTGTACATTGTGTGAGTCATGAAGGATGTGTCCAGGATATGAAGTGCATCATCCACAATTAAGTTAAACCCAGTGTCACAGACAGAACTTAGGATTTCTGCTCCACTCTTAAAACGCCTTTGATAAATGATGACATATTAGAGTTTCAGAGGGATCATCTCAAAAGTGTAACTGTAAAACTTTCTGTGAAATAGCATTTTAGAGAATTCTACTGCTGCAACTGTTTAACTGCCATTATTCATTTCTCAATGTTATAGGTATGGACCAAGTCATTATTAGACATGCCTGTGTGGGGACAGTAAGAGCTTCTATCATAGTTCAAGCTAAGAACCTAAGAAACTTCACTATTTGCAACTAGTGTAAAAAGTGCCTACTTGGGAATGAACAAAGCTTTCAGAGCATTAGGCTCAACAACCATTTCACAGCCAAGGAAGCAATAGCATATCCAGGTCAGTGCTGCTGTGTGCTGGATGTGTCAGAAAAAGCAGGAGGAAAGCTACTTTTATCCAGGACAAAGCATAAAGAACACTTAGGATGCTAGAAATTATATTCTATGTTATATGGTATATATTATATATTATGTTACAAAATTATTGGTGTACATCAAGAAGATGTTCATCTTCTTAGGAATGGAAATATTGAGCAGAGGTAATGTGAGGGTCCAGATTGGCAGGGCAAGTGTGTTTCTACACAGAGGTGTGCAGGATACCTCTCTTGCTGAGCTTGGATCACGCAGGGCTTCATAGAAAGCAGAAGCACATCCATAGCTGCTCAGCATTCAGGAGAAAAAGTTCAAGAGTAAAAATTAATACTAGTTTTGATCTGCAGTGTGAAAATCTTTAAAGGAGATGAGTTAACTAAAGTTAAAAGTCTTTGAGCAAAAGCCTATAATACTTTTCATTCTTAGCCTTGGGAAGGTTTCACCTAAAAAGCCCCTAGAGACACATAGCAATGAATATCTCCATAGCCTATTACCTCTGAAACTGCCTTTATACCCTGCCTTCAAGGCTGGCCAAGTGGTTTAGTTCACCACTGCTAAACTGCAGCAAGAGAACACTGCTCATAGTGATTTGTGTTTATTTGCTTGTTTGTTTGATTTTGGTTTGGGTTTTTTGGGGGGGGTTTGAGGTTTAGGCTTTTTGTTCCACTGGTTTGGGGTTTTGAAGTTTCTTTTTCTTTTGTTCTGGTCATTATTTTGGTATTTTGCTGTGGCTATATGCATTGGCTATACTGATCTAGCTGATAAGAGAAATGGCTGCATTTTGTGAATTAAAAAAATCAGTGGCAAAGCCTTCACATTTTGACAGCTTTTGTCACCACGTGTGTTGTCACATTCCTGTATCCCCTGAATTCACAGACACAAATGGATCTCTATGAGCTTCAGGCTACATTGTGAATTATAGCTTCAGACTACATTGTGAATTCCCAGCCTGCCAGCCAGTTCTACACAGTAGTTTTTAGGGAGGCATGTACATAATGGTCTACTCTGTGAATACCCACTTAATGATGAAAAATGTATCCATACTGTATCTTTTAGGTCATATATTTAGATACCCCTAAAATATTGTGCAGGCATTCACATGGTCCTGAAATAGTCTTGCAAACAAAATTAATGAGATTCACAATTGTATTGTTCTAAAGCCTCTTAGTAAAATAGGATTCATCTAGAGTTTTTTTTTTTTTTAAAGAAATCCAGAGCTATTTGCCTTTCATTTCCTTGAAATACAGCCTCGGGGATAACTATAAAGTTGAAATAATGACATCCCAGGTAAAGACTTCCCAAATTTCCATGTTGAGAATTCCCACACATGTTGAGATGTGGCTTTATTTTTAGGTAATATTAGTGTGGCGACACATTTGGAGCTTTTGTGGTGTTGCTTGGTTTTGGAGGGTTGTTGTTTGTTTTCTTTTATTTATATGTATCTTTCCCTGCTGGATGTCTGTGCAGCCACATGCATGCAATTCCTCCCGAGGCCAGAAGAGGGCATGGGATTGTTAACTGCCCTCTGTGTCCTCTTGTGGATAGAAAAATGCTCTTAATGGAAGAGCCTTCTCTCCAGTCCCTACATTCAATCTTTGTCCTTCCAGACTTTTGTGGGTTTTCATTGAAAGAGATTACCCCAAACCAAAGATAGAAGTTACTGGAGACCTTTAGGTACAGGTGCGTGATGATGGCATGCCTGTTTTCTTAGGTTACAAGGCACCCATGCAGTACTCTTGTGGGTTCAAGATTATGTCCTAGAATCACAAATTGTCAGGTTTGGAAGAGATCTGTCACCTCTCATCTAGGATAACCATGCAGATTAGGCATGAAGTGCCTAATGATGAAATGCCAAATTGAGAAGATTCTCTTGGGGGCAGGGAGGAGGAAGGAATCACCATTTAAAGTCAGCTGACCAGTGTTGAGATGAAGCTTCAGTCTATCCTGCCTGGATGGAGTCTGAAGCCAAGGTCACATGCCTCTAATGGAGGGCATGCCTGTGCAAAGCTAGGAAGGGAGAGCGAGAGATGGTTGATGTTGATCTTTAACCACAGTAGATTTCAGAGTGCATTGAGGAAGTATTTCTTCCAGGTGATACTCCAGTCTTGTGAAGTTCCGCTGGAACAGATATGATTTCTGAGATTAACAGTGAGTCAGAAACTTCATGTGTGACGGAAACAATCCCCTGACTCCCCAAAACTGGTGCTGTGAAACCAGGGCTTTTAAGCAACAGCCTGAGAAGTATTGAGGGAGGGGGTTCAGTTACTCACTGTTGTTGGTCAACTCTTTCTAAGCTCATACAGACACAGAGGGGATACCTGTAAATACAAAGGAAACCAATCACCATCATGTGATATAAGTCTTCTTGTACATCTGTCCATTCTGTGGAAGGAGCCTGGGGCTTACTTAATTGTAGGTCCTTAGTACAGTACTTGACTCTTGATAAATGCTATCAGCCAGGTACATTAACCTGGCTTCTACTACTGCCATTTGTGTAGGTGAAAAACAGCTTGACATCTGCCTTTCATCGACTAAACTTTCCTGAGTATGCAGTGTGGACTGAGACCTTTTTTCTTTCTCTTTCAGATAGACATCCCTAGTCTTGAAAGCATTCTGTCAGCCATTCTCAATGACCAATCTTGTAGCAGCCAAACTGACTACTGAGTCTCATCTTGTCCCTTGCCTTGTAGCTGTTGTCAGAGATGAGTGAAGTTACAGGCCTGGAATGTAACTCAGGTAGGGTGTTCAGTGCCCAGTGTAGAGGAATACCAGGGTGGGAAAATGGGAGGAGTGGATGGTTCTTGGAGCACCCTCATAGAGGCAGGGGGAGCAGGATGGGAGAGGGGGGTTTCCTAAAGAGAGATCTGGAAATGGAAAACATTTAAAATGCAAACAAAGAAAATATCAAATTTAAAAAAAATATTAAAAAATAAACCAAATTCACTGAATCTAATAGAAGTGAAAGTGTGAAAGAGATTCAAACTCGTGGGAATGGGGGTTAATTTTCTGAACAGAATTCCTATGGCTCAGGCTCTAATATCAAGAATTTATGAATGGGACCTCATGAAACTGAAAAGCATCTGTAGGGCAATGGTCATAGCCAATAAGACAAATTTTCAACCTACATATTGGGAAAAATCTTCACTAACCACAAATTTAATAGATGGCTAATATTCAAAATATATAAAAGCTAAGAAGCACTTAAAGTAATGCTCAAAATCCTTAGTCATCAGGGAAATGCAAATCTAAATGATCCTGAGATTGGGCATTCTAATTGTGTTTGTATGTGAGTTGGTGTTTTGTTGGGCCTTGGAAAAGGTAACTTCATTTAACCTCTCACCTTCAGTCACGTAGGACACAGGTAGAGGGCTTGATTAACAAGTCTCCACCTTCAGAGATTCAAATATTAATGAATTATCAAAAGGCCAGGGGCATAGCTAATTAAGTTATTCCCTCCCCTTTTCCCTTTCCTATAAAATTAGGCTCCCCTGGCTCTCGGCGGGGGAAGCGCATGCCACCTACATCGATTTACCATGCTGTGAACAATAAAAGCTTTGGAAAACCGGACTCCACGTGTCGCCTGATCTGCCTGATCTGCCTGATCTGCCTGATCTGCCTGATCTGCCACCGCCAGGTTCCCAGCCTTTTGGAAACTTGAGCCTCCCACCGCCAGCCCAAGGCGGCTGTACCAATGTGGGACCCTCTGCTGGCGATGTGGGAAGCCTGCCTGGGACCCAGCCACCAGACTCCCTCTTTCCCCAGCCCACGAGATTTCTTCCCCACAGTGTTTATGTGTCTGAATGTAGTTGTGTGTGTGTGTGTGTGTGTGTGTGTGTGTGTGTGTGTGTGTGTGTGTGTGTGTGTGCTGTTCAGGATTCAAGGCTCTGGGACCTTCGATGGGGCTTGAGGATTTGTCGGATGCACAGTTTGCAGGTCATGATAGTTTTGAGTCCATAGAGGCCCAAATCGATCCACAGGCTACTTTGTTCCTTGTGTTTTCACTGGTTTCACATAATAATCTCCTGGTAAAGGAAGTGTTATTAAGCCTCTCCCTAGAAATATTACTCTTGTCCTCTGAGAATTCATGTAACAATAGGAACCAAGGATTGAGTTGCCTGCCTTAAAAATAAAATAAAAGTCGTCACAGATATCTGTTGGGTCCAAGCTTGTGGCAGAGACTAGGAGAAACTTCTCAAAGAGCCAGTGTATTCCTTCAGGCTCACAAGGAATGCTCTTGAAGGTCTGCTCCTTCTATTTGGTTCCCTGGTTCTGCTGTCCTGCACCCAGGATTATGAGTTTAATCAGCACCAATAGGACCCATGTCCAAAGAGCAAGTCGGTGGCATATATTGGCTGGGGTAGTCCAGGATACGGCCGTTTTGCACATGATCCTTAAATTCTTATTTCAGAGGATTATTTGCTCCTTGGGCCATACCCTAACACAGGATGAACAAGGTCAACATCATTAAAAGCCAACACGAAATGACCGTTATTAATATCCAGAAAATTACGGAGTCAATAAGTGATGCCATGGAGAAATACAAGGAGCTCATAGAAGAAAACTATTCCTACAGGTGAGTGACTGAGACAGCTCAGACCCCAGCACTGGGCAGGGTATGCTTCAGTGCTTTTTGGACTTTGAACAAAAGTAAGGGCTCTGGTTCTATACTATCTGTTTCTTAACAGGAACCTTGCCTTGAGGCAAGAGTCATGGATTTGTACATCTTGCACTCAGGTGTCCTAAATCTGAAGAGTATATAAGTGTATAAGTTTGTAAGACCCTCCAATCTTATTCTTCCAAATTCAAGATGCTCTACATAGAAAACACTTTCACCTCAATTTGACTATCAAGCAACACTGAACCTCTAGGGCTCTGAATAGGATTTAAAGATCTGAGATCCATGACAAAAAATGGAAAGAGTGTATTCCTGTTGGGTCTTCTCTCTCTCTCTCTCTCAGAGGGGATTTGCCTTGTACCTGCTGATGGTTTTATAGTACCTGGGACATATAAGCACCCATGAGGAACTTTTCCTCTTCCATGATGAGCATAAACCCTCTTGCTGTCAGAGTTTACAGAAGTACTTTCAGTCTGGTGGAATGTGGCTGGTCTCTGAATGTGACCTTCCTTTAATTGGTGCTGATATATATACTGAGGACTCCAGTCTGAGGCTGTCTATAGACCAGAGCATGTGCAGGGATGTAGGTACTGGGAGGAATGGCAGGCAAATGGAAGCTGACTGGGAATCATCATTTTTTTTTTTGTTTGTGGTTCAGCATCGGGCACTGCCACCTCCTTAGAGAATGTTCTCAACTGAAAGACAATATCAGGATAATGCTGCAGAAAGAGGAGAGAAATCTGCTGGTAGAGCAGAGTGAGCCACAACTGTCCTGTGGGGAAGAGAAGAGCTTCTGTGAAGAGGCCAACAAGAACATCTATGTCCCAAGTGCCAAGCATCAGAAGGTAGGATGAAACATCAGAGGCAGATTGCCCTCATGTCTAACCAGAAACATGGACAAACCAGTGTAACTGTGCACCAACTTCTCTAGGCCCTCACCTAGGTCTCATCAAAGTGTTCATTTATGTGATCATTGACAAGGCTTTCTGTAGAGGTAGCATTTTTCAAGAAACTGCATGTGTGGCAAGCAAACACTCCTGTTCTTCTAGAATCTGCATTTTCTTAAGGGAGATAGGTTGACTACACGCCACACCACTGCATGCCACTAAGTTTGAAGGGTGCTAGGTGGAAGCCTTTCTTTAGCAGAGCACAGAGCTTTGAAATGTGAAGAAAAGGCCTGGATCTTATTTGCTTTACACGGATCATGGGAGATTCCAGGTAGGAAGTAGTTTTCAGGGATGATAGCATAGTGTAAATGACAAGTAAGTGGATTTCACTGCTGTCTTTTGGCAGCTTTTCTTTGTCTTCCACACACTCCCTTTTCCCTCTATCTCAAATTGGTCTCTTCGGGCTTCATAGATCTTGAGTCACACTGATAGAGCCTGAGTGGAAGCTTGTCAGTCCTGTTTGCTTTGAGTGATGCTCTAGGGGTCTTTGTTCCTGGGCCTTACACTTTGGCCTTACAGTCTGGAGCTGGCTGGATGAGCAGGGATGTGGGAACAGATTCTCACAAGCTAAGGTTTCTTGTGAGATACTTGAGGTTTCAAGAAAAAGTTCTCCATATATACCCACCACCATTCTAACCATGAAGAGTGTTCTCTAGGGCCTATTATTTCTCTAGGAATAATAGCAGAGTTGTGGGTCTCATTTGAAACATCTGCTTTGTCTAGACAAATGACTTTTCTTCAAACATTACAGATTCCTCATTGTTTTCTCCTCACTTATTGCTTGGTGTCCGTGTGTGTGTGTGTGTGTGTGTGTGTGTGTGTGTGGGTGTGTGTGTTGAATGTGTATGTATTGTTGTGCTGATCTGTATCTTGTGGGTATATTGGGAGGCCACTTAATGACAACTGATATTGTCCAGTCATTCTCTACCTTAGTACTTTGAGCCTAGGTCTGTCAATAAACCTGACACTTCCTGTTTGTGCTGGCCAGAAGTCTTTGAATGTACTGTTGACTACCAGATGGAGCTCCCTCTCTAATTTGTCTCAACAAATTGTTCAACAATACAGGTATTGAAAAAACATGTATTGGATTTATTCACTTTCCTACACAGAGTTATCCCCCTGGGAGATTCTGGTTTGTCTTACTGGCTTCATCATAAGCATGCATGGACTCCTACAGTGCATGCCTCTGCTGGTGTTGTCTTGCTAACCATATCATGGGTATGGCTTTGTTTCAGGACAGATTCCCCCTCATTGTTGAGCAGAGAAATGCAGTTCAGAAATGTCACAGCAGGTTATTTTACTAGCTTCTTTCTGACTGATAATGAGGATGATTTAATATCACACGAACTGTAATGTGTTGAAACGTTCCTGGGTAATGACCACAAGTCACTGGCTTCCTCTGATGCTACCAGGATCAGTTTAGTGAGAGGACTGTGATGAGTCAATATGGGGCTTCCTGGAGACTTCTTAGAAATCACTTGGGAATTTGGTGTTATGTTGTCCAGGTTATCTGTGCAGAGCTTGTAACTTACTTGGAGGACTAGCAAGTATCTGCATTGAAAATGTTACTGAAAAAAAATTAAGTAGAGGCCAGGGCCACAAAGTTTGCCTGAGTCTAAGAGCTTGTACACAACATAGGTCCCACTACTTGCTCATGGAATAGGAAATGTGCTAGACAAAACAAAATTTACATTCATGTGTGTGTGTGTGTGTGTGTGTGTGTGTATGCATGTATATGTTTGTGTTGTGTGGTTTGGATGTTTGTGTGTCTGTGTGTGTGTGTTTGGACCAGTTGTGAATGAGTGTGTTTATACTAATCTTTTCTGTTTGTGTAATTCAAGGTGATTTTGCAAGTGTTTGTGGTATGGGTGCTTGTGTATACAACTGGTTGTGTGTGTGGTGTGTGTGTTTGTTTAGACATGAACCTTTGTGTGTCTCTAGATGCCAAGTTTAATGAGAAAAGCACTCTGAGATTTCAGTTTGGTCCGTGAAACATTAAATACAGCAGTCCAATTTTTCTGCATCTCCACCTAGCCCCGAAGAGAAAAGGGACACAATAAACTCTGGTAAAGTCAGATTTTCAAATGATTAGGTGCAAAACTATTGATTCTCATTGAAGTCGTTTGGAGCAAATCAAAGTAATATGGTGCATGGAGGTAAGGGGGAGGTTACTGTATAAAATCCATGTGTTTATGTCCCTTTTCTGCTCTTGGTGAATTGTCAAGGCCCACTGGAATGTCAGGTGGCTCACTGTGTCTTCTAAGCCTTCCAGGTTGTTTTCCTTATTGCCTGCTGCCATTTCCTTTCCAGCTATGTCTGCTCAGTAAAAGTTTGCCTTCAAGTTTGTCTTGAATTTTATTCCTTGAGAGATTAAGTTGCTTGGAGCTGTATCTGCATCCAGCAGAATTCCCAGAGCTGTGGGAAACATACCAGGGCTGTTTCAGGAGCCACTTGAAGGTCATGATTATCTAAAGCACTCACCCTATGTTATCTGTGTAGCATCCAAGAACTAGGTCCCAAAATTTGGATCAGATTTTAGAGACAGAGAATCCAAGGGGGAAGGAAGCCAAACCAAGTAGTGTCCCTTGGCCCAAAGAGAGAAATGACTCAGCCATTCAAAAAAAAAAAGATAAAACACATATACCCAAAATTAAAGTTCAAAATAAGACCAAAGGATGATGACTGTTTGTCTGAGTCAGAGTCATATAACTTGAACTCAGGTACTGAGTTACCTTCAATGGTGTTATTACTCTTTGGGACTGCTTTGGCTACCCATGAATTTTGTGCTTCCACATGAACTTTACAATTGTTTTCTAATTCTGTGAAGAATAAAAATTGGCACCTTATTCGTATTGCATTTTGTTTATAGATTACTTTTTATAGAATGATCATTTTTACAATATTAATCTTACCAATCTTGGTCATGGGAGATCTTTCTATGTTCTTGTGTCTTCTTCAATTTCTTCAGTGTTTTAGTGTTCATTTCAGATGTCTTTTATGTCCTTTGTTAGATTTACTCCAAAATATTCTATTTTTTAGGCTGTTGTGAGTGGAATTGTTTTCTTAATTTTTTTCTCAGCATATAAATCATTGTTAAATATACTGGCTAGTTTAAGGTCAGCTTGACATAAGCTAGAATCTTTTTGGGAAAAGAAAGGGACCATCAATTGAGAAAATGCCTCCATAAAAGTGGCCTACATGCAATTTTATTAGACTGTTTCCTGAATAATTATCAATATCTGTGGGTCCAGCCCACTTTGGATATTGCCAACCTTAGGCATAGTTCTGAGTCATATAAGAAAGGAGTTTCCATGAGGAGTAAACAAGTAAGCAATGTTTCTCCACAGCTTTTACTTCAGTTTCTGCCTCCACATTTCTGCCTATGTTTAGCACACAGTCTTTCTAGTGACTTCCAGGCAAATGAGTGCTGTTACAGAAGCAGAACCTAAACATAACAAGTGGATCATGAAAACCACCTGAGACAAAAACATGGTCGCAATGTGAGCATCATGACAAAGTGGTCATAACAGGTGGTCATCAACACAGGAGTTCATGATTATCTTCAGGATAAACAAAGGCATTTTTGACATTCTGAAACAGGTAGTACAGAACCATTTGAGTTAAGGTTATTGGTGGAGTATAGCCCAATCCTTGAGACATATTTAATCCTAAACAGCAATGAACATAATTTTCCTTTACTATAAAATGTTTTTCAAGACTAAGATGGAGGCAGGCTGGGTGAACAATATTATCTAAACGGCTATTTGTTGTCTAGGAGAGATTCGAAAAGGTGTGAATTCAGATAGAAAGAGGGGGAGAGAGGATCTTAGAAGAGTTGCAGGAGAGGAAACCATAATCTGAATGTATTGTATTAGAAAAATTTTTTCAATAAAAGAAAAAGAGAAAAAAGAAAGAAAAATAAGTCTACATTCTTCTTTCAATTTGAAATTTAAGTGAAGCTAAATTCAGAACTAAAGGATGGCAGATGAAATTGTCAGACCATGTGAAAAATATACTGGCAACATCTACCATCCCTCTCCATTGCTAGTCTGGAAGGGAAATATTCACCACCACAATCTTGTGTCCTCTGCTGCAGGTTCCATCCTTCTGGTTTTGTATAAAGCTTACTCTCAACACTGTTTTGATGGTACTTCAACATGATTTATTTACCACCTCCAACTTCAGGAGAGTTCTCAATTCTGCAATTCATCTAATAAAGCCTGATCTGCATTGTCATGCAGGATGAGACAGGAGAGATCTACTCCAACCCTGACAAAAAGAGATCCTGAGGCATGATCAGGAGCCCACTCTAATGCCCTACATGGAGGCCTCAAAGTTTAAACACTGAGCATGCCTACCCCAAGTATGTGACCCCACAGGTCTCAAGAATCTTCTCTCTTCAGTTGGTTATGATCCTGTGCAGCTGATACACTACACAAGGAAGGACAAAAGTCTAGGTAGTGAGAGATGATTTATCCATTACTGAATTTGTTTCTCAGAGGACCTAAAGAGCAATGATTAACAATCCCCTCTCACTTCAGTTCCAGGTGGAATTCACTGACCTCTTCTGGCCTGGCCTTGGGGGACTTGCATGCATGTAGTATACAAACCTACAGCAGGGAAAACACTCATACATATAAAAGAAATAATTCAAAACAGAAACAGTGCCTTCACCAAATTCTTAAAAAAAGTATCAGATACATTTTCCAGGCAAAGAGTAAAAATAAAATCATCATTATCATTAGAACAAGAACAATAACAAAACAAAATAAAACAAAGCAAAACAAACAAAAAACACCCCCTAAACACAAAAAATAACCAACATCTCCCAAAGGGTCTTGGAATTCTTGATCTCTGTTGTGCATTTATAAGTGATGCTATATTTCAAGAAAACAAGAGGCATAAAGCTCCAAGTTTACTGATTTTTTGTCCTCCTTTATTGAATATTTTTATTTCTTTGGATGTATTAGAGAAATACACTTGTGTTTCTACTTTGTTTGTTCAACTTAACTATCCACATAGTAGTACATTTTAACATAGCTAAATTTATGAGCACAAAGATACAGCAGGGAAAATCTTTTGATGATGAAGTTGGGATCCACAGATTTTGACACACTATTCACATCAAAAGCACAATTTTCTGTGTAGCTGTGACTGGCTGGCAAGCCTAAGCCACATGCTACTTGAAGATGTCCATTCCTGCCTGATACTTCCAGTGTTACAAGACAGTTAACCACACATGAATACAGAAGGTTCTTTTGAGGGAAAAATTAGTCATCATGTTTTTATCTATATGAATGCATTAAATTTATTCAATAACAACTTAAAGTGGGGGAGTCAATATATAAAGTATATAAAATTAGTACAACGACAAATTAATTACAGTAACAAAAATAATAAATAACAAAACTTCATATGAATCAAAGAAACCATATACTGAAAGCAATCAAAACTCTACCTAAAACCAAAACTAAGCTAAGAAGCTTAAAACCAAAATTAAGCTAAGAAGCATTCTTTAGCTGCAGATTTTGCAGCACAGACTTACAGCATGTTGCTGGCCTTGGAAATATAGTGCAAAGGCAGTCAACGATGGTACTAATCTCTTCAAGATGAATGAGGGCATGCCTCATTGGGTTGGAGGATTTGCTCATTGACAAACCCTTCCAAGGCAAATCATGAGACATGTTGAAGATGGTATCTCAAAGTCTTTAAAATTCGCTTGACTGACCTCTATAAAATTATCCTTGATGACCCATTAGGACAAGCCAAAATTTACACTCTCAGGCTCCTCCTGGATGACCAGCAGATGTTGATGTCCCTCAGCACTTCTCTGAAGCCTTCCAAACATGCACTCTTGCTGGACCAGAGGCTGGGTAAAATAAAGGCCTTGTGACATATAGAAACCCTCAAAAGGAAGAACATGCAGTCCAAGATTGCCATGGTTATAGGGATGAGATGCAATGGTGGTTCACTTGCTTTGAACACACAAAGCTCATGGTAAAGAGTTGTGTCTGATGGAAATCTTGACCTTGTTTGTGCCCAGTTTGACCTTCTGTTAAAGTTTTTCAGACCTAGGGGAGGAAGACACAAAGGCCTGGTGAGCACCTGCTATGTCAGCTATCTAGCAAACAACAGCTTTATTTAGCAGGACAATCTAGTATGACTTTCAGCTAAGTTCATTCCCTGTATTCCCAAAGAAGGGGCAGAGAGCACCTGGGCCTGGAACTTTTTCTCAGATTTAAAAAATGGCTTAAAAGTGTGTGAACTACACATTGTACTGGAGTTAAAATAAAACACCACATTTCTCCAATGGTACATATATATTATATTGAAAAATAACTGTGTAGCAATGTCTGAATCAAACACTATACAGAGGCCTTCTAGGGAACTTAGCCACCATTGAAGTGAAGGCTCTTATTATATCTGGAGTGCAGGAACCTGCCTGGTTCTACTTGTGAATCCTTCTATCTGTGAATCCCCAGAGAAACCATCTCCCAGGAAATCCATGCTCACTGAAGAGATACTATAATCAGCAAAAGAGTGCTGCATGCAAATCTTCTCAGGGGAAAGCCTTGAACACTAAAAAAAAATATTTATGAAAGAAAACGGATACTCCTGCTATGGGTATAGCTACTGTAGTATTGTTTGTGGGGTGACTTAGGGACAATAGGCTCAGGTCATACCAGAGAGCTCAGAAGGAAAGAAAGAGTATACAATTGACACAAACTCTGTGGATCACAAGAATGATCATGGACAGGAGTTCTTTTAAACTAGATCAGAACAATATTCTGAGCTGCACCTAGGTGACTGAGGGAGAGAGTCATGTGGAAGGACTGAGACCCAAAAATGCAATTATACAGGTATAGGAAGTCTCCTTGGCTCCTGCTATCCCATCCTAGTACCTCATCTCAGAGACAGCAAACTGATGCTGCATTGTTTCATCCAGGCCATGGACACACACACACACACACACACACACACACACACACATTCCTGAACACACAAGGACATGTTGACACATACAAGTGTATTTAATTGTAGAAACATTTTGATTTTCCCAGTTCATGATAGCATAAGAGATCATAAAGGATACTATAAAGATATAAGAAATAAACCCTTGAATTGTCAAAAGCCTGGAGAGATATCTCAGCCATTAGATATCTCAGCACTGATTTGTCTTCTGGAAGTCCTCAGTTCAGGTTCAAAAACCGCATGGTAGCTATCAAACCACCTTACTAAAATCAGATGCCCTCTTCTGGTGTATCTGAAGAGA
The DNA here is from genome assembly GCF_011762505.2 of Arvicanthis niloticus. Taxonomy (NCBI): domain Eukaryota; kingdom Metazoa; phylum Chordata; class Mammalia; order Rodentia; family Muridae; genus Arvicanthis; species Arvicanthis niloticus. The sequence continues at coordinate 4,184,720 of NC_047659.1, forward strand.
AAGACAGTGTACTCACAAACATAAACTTAATAAATTAAACAAACAGAAAAAAATCCTTGAATGGGACAAGAACATAGTAGGTATAGCCTATAGACAGCATAATAAAATAAATGCTTTCCCATAATGAACAAAAGATGGAAATATGGGGTTTTGGCCTGGTAGCCTAGCCTGCTTAGCAAGTTCTCAAGGCTGTGAACAGACAGCTTGGTTCACAGCAAAGGCACATAGGGTCATGGGATTGGTGTGAACATGCAGGTTCCTGGCTCTTGTTCACTGTTTCTCAGGGACTCCAAAGATAGCAGCATCTTCCAACAGGCCCTCAAATTTCCACAGCCTGTGTAGATTTGTAAACAAAGCTATAAGCCCAGGCAACTAGGAAATCTCTGTAACTAGGATGGAAAGTGAGACTTTTCTTCACGTAAGGAGATTCTGTCAGAGATGTTTTGTGGAAAATAAGTCTGACTAGTTCAAGACCAAATGGTGGCAGGAATTATCACCCTAGACAATAGTCCATGGAAGGGCTGGACTACTGTGTACTTGTTCACTCCTTGACTGATGGACATCTGCAGAGTTTCTACTTCAGAACAGCTCTGTAGAGTACCACTACAACCATGATTTGCCCCAATGTCTCTGTGGACACCTACTTCTTGTTCTGGAGTCACTGGGTCAATGGGGACTACAGTTCAACTTTCTGAAGAGTTGTACATGGATTCTCACAAGGCTACACCATCGGCTATGTCTGAAGTTCTTCATTTCTTCCAGCCCTCCTTGAGAATTATTTTAAATCAAAGCAAATCACTTTTGAATGACAGCCATTACAGATTGCTACAGACAGAACACAGAACACAGAGTGAGTGCTTTAGACTACCAGGAGCTTAAGGGCTGTCTGAGGCAGCCCTGTTCTAGCACCTCACCATAGGTATGGGCCTTCCGCTTGATGCAGATGTAACACCAAGCAGCTCAATCTTTCACAGAGTAATACCTAGCAGAAACTACAGAACCAAGGATAACTGAGTCAAGCTTAGGCAATGTTGGAAAGAAAATGTTAGGAGGTAATGAGGAAAACAAACTAGGATGCTGAGAAGATGCAATGAGCCACCTGACCTTCCACAAAGCAGTCACTATCCACCAAGAGCAGAGAGGGGACACAGACTATTAGCCGGACTTGTTACTCTCAGACCCATGGATTTGACACAGAAGCCTCCTACTCACCTCCATGTACCACAGTGTTTGGTTTTCCTACAAATGGTTTCAATATGGCTAAATAGATTTCCCTCTATAAACAGTTTCAATTGTGATAAATAGATTTTCCACTACCAATGGTTGACAATCTGACTTTACCCCATAATTTATCTCCTTTTGTTCTATTGAGCTAGGTGGAGCAGCATGAAGACCTGCTGCTGTGTTTGATGTTTCCTTGATGCAAACTGAACTGACACTGATGCTGTGGAGAGACCCAAAGGCATGTTATAACAAGAGGCTGTTGTTCAGGTCCATAAGTTTCCTTTGAATAGGACCACCTTGGGGCCACCTTTTGTCTCATGTGTGCAGCCAGCTGTTGAGGAGCACCCCTTTGTGCCCCATATCCCGCTCTGGTTCTAAGAGTACCATGTCTTCTGTGGTTGTTCCTCACATGGGTGGGCCTCCAAACCCAGGGTTAGGAAGTTGTAATGAATGAAGGAAGGACTGGGAAGGGGAATCTGAGGTCACATGGTAAGATTTGAGAAAGCTGGGCTGGGCTAAACATGAAATTATTCACTTTTAAGTGTTGGCAAAATGGGTTCTGTTTGTTTGATAAAGTATTATAGGGTTGAATAACTGACCTGTGGGTTATGTGGAGTCTAGGTGTCTTGGGTAAGACCCATCATAGCCCACAAACACCCTCCTCCTTTCCCTGCTGATTTCGGCCAAATGACAAGAGAGCTCATGAGAAGGCACATTGGGCCAATTTATGTATCTGACACCTGGAACAGATTGCATCGTCTTCTTCCATGTTAATAAATTGTTTTCTTACAAAAGCAACAAGAAAACCCAAAAAAATGAAATATGTAAAAATGTTCTTCCTCTCTGTGGTAATTAAACCTTGTAGCATGGCAATTACTTGAGACAAAATAATTCTAGGAGCTCTGCCTGGGAGGTGACAGAAGATTTAGAGATGCTGGTCAGAGCTTAACCAAAATAGGAAGGCTCAGAATCAGTGACAGTCCTGGGCTTTGTTGCAGAAAGACTAATCAAAACCATATGTATATAACTGGTCTCTCAACATACCCATCAACATACATATTGGCACAGACATGCATATGACCTTCTCCCCACACACAACATAAGTGAGCGGGAAAGCATAATGAGACCACAATGCTGGAGGAACCATTGAATGCAGACTGTGAAAATCTGATGTTTCATTTGAGACCCAGGACTCTGTAATCTATCCCTTGAGGACTAAAAAATTTAGTAACTTATGCAGAGTAGGTTGAGGGAGTTAGAGAAATTTTTTTCTTGAAGCCTCACATCTCTCACCCCAATCCTCAGCCTGAGAGAAGCCTTTCAGACATCCCTGTTCATCCTGTCAGCTCCTGAATACAAGCTCCAGGAAAGAACTCTAGCGACACTGACAGAAACCAGGACTGACCAGCTGCTCCTCAGGCTTTGTTAGTGTGAACCAAGATCTAGGTTGGGTTAAGAGACCATCTTATAATGCAAGGGTTGAGGGAGAGTAAACATACAAGTCCCCACCCCCACCTCTTTTTTAAAAACTTTTTTTTAGATATTTTATTACTTTCAGATGCTATCCCCTTCGTTCATTGCCCCCACCAAGAAACACCTGATCCAGTCTACCCTCCTCCTCCAATGAGGATGTGCTCCCACTGACTCCCCCCCAATACACCTACCTGCCCTTGAATTGTCTCACACTGGGGCATCCAGCCTTCATGGGACCAAAGACCTCCTCTTCCCCCTATGTCTCACAAGGCCATCGTCCCCTACATATGCGGCTGGAGCCATGGGTCCAAAGCAAATGTGCTACAGGCCCTGACTTCATCACTCAATGTTCTGTGCTACTACAATGGAGGCAGCCACATAGAGCCCATCTAGAACAATTGCATGTTTGTATGTAGTGTGTGTTCACCCTATCTGTCTTAATGAACTGAAGCTTGTAGGTGAGTAGGAGGGTTTGCTTGCCAATCTTCCAGCTCCTTGAAAAAGTATAACTCCACAGAACGTCTTGTAAATGATCACTGAAATGAACAACTGTATAAGATATTTGAGAATGCCTGGACAAGGTGGAGGACAGTTATCTGGGCTTGACTGTGTTTATGGTTAGACATGAGGGCAACCTGCCCCTGATCATCCTTGATGCATCCTACCTGCTGCTGCTTGATGTATTTCTCATATATGTTCGTGCTGGCCTCCACATATAGCCTCTTTGTTTCATTAGAACACACATCCAGTGCAATCTGCTCCCTAAGCAGCTGCCTGTACTCATTCCACAGAATTTTTACTTGCTTCTTCATATGAAAAGATTCTGTAAGGAGGTGACAGTTCCTGATGCTGAACCACAGAGAAGGAATGGTGATTCCCAGGCAGTGTCTATCTTTCTCCCACTTCTCCAAGTACCATCCCTTCTCATTATGGGCCCTGATCCCCAAACAGCCCCAGACTACAGATGAGAGTAGCCATGGGACATCACATATGGGAAGGTCAAATTGAGAAGACATCAACATTCCAGAAGACTCAAGGTACTTTTGAAACCCCTGACACCAACAGGGACTCATGTATCTCCCAGAAGAGGACATGGGCCCCACGACTGCATATATGTCATTGGTAATAGAAAACCACCTGTGAGTAGAGACAGTGGAAACCTTCTCTAGGAGAGGAGAGCAGACCCAACAGGTACACATCTTCCTATGTGTCTCATGCAAACCAGATCTATATATCTGTTTTCAGCACCCCAGAGACTCAAGGTAGATTGATGTCTCCATCAAGGTGCACATCTTTTCTATCTAGAGGATACTGAGTTGGGAAGGATAATGATTGGAGGGGCTCACTGACTCATCAGGCTTGATTAAAATGAGTCCAAGTGATCAATATCCTAGAGCCATCCTTTGAGGGAGGCAAGCTTCCAGTTGAGAAGTAATCAGTATGGAACCAGATGTCCTCACTTTGTTTCAAAGACAATGATGGGCAGATACATTCTGTGCCTTAGTGCTGTGGAAACGACAGTGTGAGTCACTCACCAGTAAAGTTGATTTTCTTGAATCAGCTCCTGGCACTTGTACAAGGCCTCACAGATCTGCTGAGGAATTTTCTTGAGATCAGTCATCACCTGTTCGTGTTGCATCTCCAGCATCATGGTCTCAAAGTTGATGCTGTGGGAGGGCAAGGCCCATAAAGCAAATAACTTCTGAACTAAGGATTCAAGGATTGAATCAATTCAAGTTGAATCGTGGACAACCCCAGCCCATATATGCCACATCCTGACGCCTTTGTACTGGGTCCTCTTGGTGCTTATTAAACTTGTTATATGTGGTCTGGGGCCAGTAGAGTTAGAGAATTAAAAAAAGAATCTGACCTACTTTAGCTCCCTAAGGGGGCTTGAAGAAATAGATTAGGTCTCCAAGAACTTTCCAGAAGCCTGTGCCACAGGCCTGGGTCCAACTTAAACCTGTGATGACTCTTTTTCTGTTTATAGACAAGGATTTCTAAATCCTTGTGTCTATAGCTACATCAATTACTAAAGAACATAATCAGTATTTACAGGGAAAGGGTTTATTACTTATATCAGGAGTTTCCAATGCTCATCAGAGGTGAGCACAGAGGTCATGTACTCTGCTGCTACAAGTGAGGACCCAAGGCCTCCTCACTATCATTACCTGAAAATGAGTCAGGTAAATCCTCAGGCACCATCACACTACACAGACTCCCTGGATCTTAACTGGAACACATGTGCACGCACACACACACACACACACACACACACAGCACGAGAGAGCACGAGAGAGAGAGAGAGAGAGAGAGAGAGAGAGAGAGAGAGAGAGAGAGAGAGAGAGAGAGACTCACACACACTCACACACACAGAGACACACTCAAACTCATAATCCCAAATAAATACAGTGATGTGGCAATATTTTCGTGTATAATGAACAGATGATTTGTAGCAAATCCAGTCACTGAGGGGCAGCATGTAGAACCAGGTCCTTCAGGCACTTGACAGGACTTAAATGGACTCAAAGCAGCTCCAGAAAATTACAAAAATGATTCACCATAAACACACAGTAGCTACTCTCTCTCACAAAGCAACAGCAGTCCAGGCTTCTCAAAATGACTGATGAGAGCTCACCCAGTACTACTGTTAATTGAAGACTGTGATTCATGCCAAAGGATCTGATTTGCTTTGGAGGAATCAAAATAGCCTATGACCCCATCTCACTCTTCTCTGAACTTCAATTTCTGCATCTAAAATCCAATCAGCAAAATGAATTAAGACATGAGGACAGCCTGGAATTGTAGCCTACTATGATATGAAGAAATCTGAGGTCAACAGAGTAGGCCCAAGATAGTCAGCTGAGAACTGGGCATAATAAATACCTGTCTTTCAAATCCTTGTCAGTATAATGTGCCAGGATTCCCCGGAGTTCATCTCTCTCATTCTTCATCCTTTCAAAGTCCCTTTTGAGCTTCTCCAACCTCTTCACTCTCTGCTCCTGCTCACTGATGGTGTAGGCTTGGGAGGACTCTTTCCCAACAGACCCTTCAGGTAGAGAAACACAAGGAAACTTGTAGGGAAAATACGACAGGAAAAGGAGAAACCATACTTACTCCCACACAGAAGCCTGAGGAAGAGGGAATTCTAGAGACACAGCGAATTCCTGAAAGAGCAGGAAAGCTATCTTCAAGCTGGACTCCTCACCTATGTCCCTGCTCCCAACCACCATCACTAAACATAGGGCTCAGTCCCTACTGCAGTCCTACTAACCCTGAAGTGCTTAAGCTTTCCCAGTCAAGAAGAAATTGAGGGCATTGTCAGTTTATGTCTGAAGATGTAGTCTGTACTGCTTAGCACAAAAAAGATCGACCATAAACACCAGCACCAATCATCTCCCACAAGCCAACACCTATCCTTGCTTCTTAAATGCATGATGAGAAACCACACACTACTACACTTATCCCAGACTGTAATTCATCCCACATCATGTGTGTTTGAGACCAGAGTCTCTGAGACCTTGATACTTGACAAGGGGATTATCCCTCTCTGCTCTTGGCATCACATATTCATGTAACCTACAGGAATCTATTGAGGATGAAATGCTTCAGCACTCTATTCTGAGAGCAAGGCTTTGTTATTCTCACAGAACTTTCTCCTGGCATCCTTTGCCACTCAGCAGGAAATTCAGATCTCTCAGCAAAGCAACTGCAGGCTTGTTAATTCCTGGATCTCTGCCAAACTAATCATCAGAAATTCTCAACTCTGGGTCTGCCAGTGAAGAATGTCAAGGCTCCAGATGCTAAGCCCTTCTCCTGTAAGGACCTGCTCAAGGTCCCCTCCACCAGGAACATTCCTCATGCACTGCCCAGGACTCACTGTGTCTAACCCAGGGCCATCTCCTTCATCCTGCTTTACAGAATGCCTTCTGCCTAGGTTTGGACTCTGGCTGTACTGCATTGTCCCTGTAAAATAGCCTGAGCAGCATGCAAAACATGACTGCTTGTGAACCCAGAGGCTCTGAAGAAATACCACACAGGCACTTGGTGCCACCACAACACTAGTGACCTCACAGAAGATCCTAGAGTTCTCCTGGATACAAGAGATTGTCCAGGGAAGTGACTACTGATTATGTCACTTGAAAGTGCCGTGCCCTACCTGCTAACCAACTTGCCCCACATTGATCAGTTTTTGAGGTGCCCTTTTCGGAGTCTCTCCTTTGACTCATGGGATACACTTTGGCAAGTTCTACTTTAAAAGCTAGAGATTTCTCTCTGCTTCATTACAAGGCAAGCACTTTGGATGGGAAGAGTTGGTTAGGGCCTTGGCATGGGCAGCTCATCTTTGTTAGGACCTAAAGCTCTAGGGTCCTTGCTTAAGGGAGATTCTTCTCCATGATAAATCTACCCCTGTGCTCTATTCATGTACCATAGTCCAGTTCTCCAGGTTGTCCTCTTTTCCAGAGGCAAAAATCATTCTCCTGCACTTTTCATTTTATGCAAGTTGGATTATATGTTCTTATTGTCCACATGCATTGAGAGGAGTCATTATTTCAGTATATTCAGAGATGTGTTTCACAATCCCATTTTTTGCAATTTAAAGTCCCTTGTTCTTGGCAATATAGGAAGGAGTTCAGGTCCAGAGGAATATCAAATTGTAAAGTTCAGGTCTCTTCTTCAAAAGATAAAATCCCACATTTTCCCTTTCTCCAATACAATCAGACAATGTAGGCATCTTGAGCGACGTTCAACAGGGACATTGGATTGCTGCTCTGTAGTTCCACTTGCCATCACTTGTCCAGTATCTACCTTCCTTGGTTCCCAGTTCCAGGCCCGGGGATGTTGGCTTTGGGGATATGATCTTGTATTTATACTATACCCAAGACTCAGTAGGATAGATAAGAGATGGAAAGGCCTCACATCCTTTGAAACCTCAATTTAAATGTCTCCATAAAGTTCAGGAAGGACTGTTTTGGCATTGTTATCTGTAGCAACTGCTTTTTGAGCTGAGAATACTGAATCAATGGTACAATGTGACCTAACCTCTCAGGTGTAAGAGCAGAAAATCATGTCAATCCTTTCAAAACAGATTGTGTTGTACTTGGCCAACTTCTCAGCCACATAGTATCACTATGACAAGGATCAAAGGTGGCAATCATGCAGAGAAGTAGCAGTGAATTTATTAATTAAAATGGAAAGGATTTGGAATAATAGTCAATCCTACTACAGAAATATATGAATTTTATTATATGCTTGAGGTTTATATGAGAATGGCAGGAATGACAGGGTGATTTTTAAAAAAAAAAAAAAAAGAAAGTATGAATTTCATTGTATAGTCTTGCTCTTTGATTTTATATTTCTAAAAGTGATTAATTAATGTTCAGAAAGTTTAGGAAAATCTATTTAACTATTTAGTGAACTCCTGCAGACACAATCTGCTTCCCTACAAGTTAATACTTCTCTGTCTGCCGTGTTTTATGCTAGTCAGCAATTAAAAAGAAAAGTGTGTTGAATAATTTGTTGTTTCCACAGTGGATAAGCAGAAATAAAAAATGTAAAGACTCAAATAAAGACCACAGAGTGTTTCCTATTTTGTTCCTTTTTGAACCAATTATTTATTTAAGTCTTCCTTTTCATAGCTCCAAGTGTGCTGGAGCAGAAGCTTCCACTGCTGTCTGATGTTTGGGCTCTCCTCCTCATTGCTTAGAAGCAGAGGTGTTCTAAAGGACTCAAAAGGCTCTGGAGATGGTCTGGTCCACTTCATTCTTAGAAATACAAGACCCAGGGTTTTACAGGACCCCTGAAGTTTATACAACTAAGCCCCGATAGTTGATCAAGTCACCTCAATTTTACCATACAGCTTCAGCTACAGGCATCCGAGCACAGAGATCAGCAGATTAGAATGGAGTGCCCCTCTCAACACTAAGAGATTCAGCATAAAGTTGAAGTATATAGATTTTAATCATTAGCATTTATAGGCATTATTTTACCGAGTCACTGTCATCTTCTAGGTTCTGCTGTGGCTTCATTTTCCACAGTTGTTCTGGGATTGTAATATCTTTACTGATCTCCATGAATGCTAGAAAATAGTCTGGCTTGAGCCACCTAAAAAAAGAAAATTAAAGTCTGTTCCATCTATGATACTATTGTTTTATTGTTGGTTTGTTTTTGAGACAGGGCTTCTATTCTCTATGTATTCCTGGCTGCCCTGGACCTTTCTGTGTAGAGCAGGCTGGCTTCAACCTCAGAGATCTGCCTGTGTCTCTCTCAAGTGCTGGGATTAAAGGCATGCACCACCATTGTCCACCTACAGTCCTTTTGTTTGAAGGAACAACATAAAATATTTATTCACTTGAGAACTAGAGTAGAAAAAACACAATGAAGATTCAAATAGTGAATAAGCTACACATTTAACTAGCCTTCAACCAGTTCTCTAAATATTCATTATTTGTTCAATGAATGACCTGTTATTTATATGAAACAGAAAGGATTAGCTGTTCCTCTTTTCTTCAGGAAGAATTTACTCCAGGTTCTCAGTTAGACAAAAGCCTGCTCCCCTTAAAGGTAAATGGAATTAGGATTGCATTTTTCAGTTTCTCATAATGATGCTATCATCAAGGCTCCAGGCAGCTGATAGAGAACTTCAGAAAGATAATGTTTCCTAGGCTTCCACATTAATGATGGAATCTGAAACAAAAGTGAACTGGTTTGTATGTTGAAAAGTTCTTGAAGGTAGCAAAGGGAAGAGATACAATCATGAAACTGAATCCCAATAGTTGCTTCAAGGGCCAAAAGGCTGCAATGCCAGAGTGTTCTTTGGAAGAGCCATGTTGGAAAAGTGGCTGGTCATCTATTGACGATGGGGTATTGAGATGTGTTTAGTCACCGAGAAGCCCATTTTCTCTGTCAACCCTTTGGAGAGGAGCTTGTTAAAAATGTCCCCAAACAAAAAAATAATATTACTTAAGAGCTTCATACAGCCTAACCCAGTCTTGGCTTTGCATGTCTTATGCATGTCAAACAGGATGTTATAGTCTCCATTGTTTTTAAAGAGTTCTAATTCAATTGTCAAAGGTTATACCTCCAATCTGTACCTTGTCCAATAAAGAAAAAAACTTTAACTACACAAGAGGTAGGTTGCTGACAAATATTTCAAATACTTTGTGATTTTGGATCACCTGTGATGCCTTATTGAGTGGAAAATTATTTTCAGGAGTAGATTATAATACTTAGAATATTTACACATTTTAAAGGTCAGCCTTTCCCTGACAGCAGTATTGTTTTTCTTTTTTTTTTTTCTTATTAAGGCGCTCTGGGAATTCCGGAATTCCCTATCTTGGAACATTCAGGAGGAGACTATAGGTTGAGCATCTCTCATGTGAAAACTCACAGTGTTGAAATGCTCCAAAGTGCAAAACTGGAGTCTCTTCATGGAAACACAAGTGGACCTCACATGAGGGTTTGCATGGAAATTTCAGGCATAGTAAATGTATTCTATTCCTACATTTCTATAGTAGGGTCTCAGTACATAGTCCTTGTTGACTTGGAACTTGCTATGGATAGCCGACTCCACACTCAGAGATCCACTTGTCTCTGTCTCCCCGAGTGTTGGGATAAAAAACGTGCACCACCACATCTGACATGAAGTTATTGTATTTATATTAAATCATCTTCATGCTAAGCATATGTATATGAAGCATAGACAAACACTGAATGAGCTTCCTAAAAATTTTATCTTATATGCAATATATCTTATCTTGCTTATATAAATCATTATATTTATATGTTACATATGTGGATTTTTAAAAGCCCTACCACACAAAATATTTGTGGTTCTAAGTGTTGTTTTGGAATGTAAGATACACAAAGGTGTTTTGATTCGCCCATGTAACAGCCATCCTCTGGGTATACAAACAGGCAGAAGACACAGCCTTGCCCATTCAGAGTTAATTCCTGTGATCACACTGAGTTGCTTAGGGATGGCAGCCAAATCTAGTTGGCAAGTTACAGTCCTCTTCTGATATCATCTCCATTGGAAGAGAGAGAAGAGATACCCTTTACATGTTTGCTAAGTTAGGATGCCACCCCGTGTAAGACAGAAGATGTCTTCCTGTGAACAGAAGAAAGCAAACACAGAAAAGCCAAACAAGAAATACAAAAGGACAAGTGACAAATCCTGCTGGCAATAGTTTAAGCACCCAAGGCCAGGTCACTGCTCACTCAGTTACATAGTTAATACCTTCCTCTTTTTTGTTTGTTTGTCTGATTGCTTGTGTTGTGTATTGGCATTGCCATTTGAAAGATTTCTGGGTAAAATCTATGCCATTCAACAAGTTCTTAGAAGGCTGATTACTACATAGACATTAAAGAGGAGAAAGAGAAGGAGAGTTCAAGCCTGCTTGTGAGGGGCTTACAGTCTGTCTTCAAGATGCATTACTTCATGGCATTTGCTGACTTTAACCAATATTATAGAGTAGGTTGATATGAGGTACCTAGGAATCGAGTAGCATGCATTGTACTAAAGTATAAGAAACAGTTTACTCTAAGTTTAGAGTGTATTTTAGTCTGGTGGTTCAAGCTGGCAGACAGTGATGCATAAATATATTGCTGTTCACTGTTAATTCCTTAACCACACTGAACAATGATGGGAGACACGGCAAATACAAAGTCAAATGATATGTCTGTTCTCAAAAACCTTTTGGTTCAGGACAGGCAAAGATTCCAGCAAGAACTGTGTGGTAATGCCATGCATCTTAAAGGATGACACTTTATAGACAGATGGTGACATGCAGCGAGTTGTTGGTGCTTGCTGACAGACAGCCACTACCTAGAGACTGTGGGTGGAAGGCCAGAGTGGCCCAGAAGAGATGCCCAGCCATTTGTCTGCATGGAACCATGCTGAGGAACATCACTAAGGAATAGAACCCATGTCAGCTAGGGAGACTGTTGATTGTGTGCCCCAAACTGGGAAACCTAAGTACCACTTAAATGAAACATGCCTTCTTTCACCAGACATTAGCTAAACCTATCATTGAACTCCTACAGGAGAGAAGGTTTCACCAGGCTGCACAGCAAACCCAGCAGGACACAGCATAGTGCAGAGATGTCAAGAACTAAAGGATTTGAACTAACACTCGCTAGGCTTCTTACCCATTAAACACTGAATTCTGTTTTGCTGGAATAGGATGGCTGGGTGTTCCTACTAAATACTGACACAGCCCAACAGATTCATGTGTCTGGCCAAGAATTTATAATCCAAGAAACCCAATGACTGGAAGACATTGTGGTTTGCAGGGCATGTCCCATAAGTCTTTCAAATGTATTTTTGCTTTGCCACAGTTAATTACTGGAAAAGGGGAAGTGTTCTACACAGTGCTGATTCTTAAAGCATTACTTACTCAAGTGCTTAACGTTAATATTAAATACATTGCCTTGATTTAATATTGAGATGTGGATGCATGCCCCACACCAAGGAAACAGCATAACCCAACTTGAAGTGGACTTCAATTCCAGCACTACAAATGCCTTTAGTTGCTTTCACCTGAATTCCTTACTTAAAAGCTTTGACTATTTTAAAGAAAACCAGAATCCTACCCAGATCCCAAAAGAGTAAGATCTGGGTTCCAAGGACTTCAAATGAAAAAAATTCCACTAAGAGACCAGCCCAAACAGCAGGATGATGTACCAGTCATTCATCCAGGGAGGCAAACTTGTGCAAACTGCCAAGTTGGCAAACTTTAGTGGTGGAACTCAATCTGACTGCAAAGTTGACCAGCACCCTATGCTCTATGCCAGGCCCATAACACCTTGGAGCTCTCCAAGAGCCAGTAGGGGCTGAAGGGGCACTCAGAGCTGGGTTGTCTTGAGCACCTCTGCCCCCTTGCCCACTCCTGAGACTAGCCTCACCCCTCCTAGGCCCGCAGCAGATTCCTGAGGCCTATAAAGGCAGTTGCATGGGGCCTCGGAAAGAGACTTGGGACTCACTCACTTCTCCGTGGGATCCAAATGCAAGGCACGTGGTGTCCTAACAGTCCCATGTGGAGCCGGATTCTCACTGCAGAGCATAGCCTGCTCCGCAGACCCCGCCCCTCAACCTCTGCAGGAGCATGGGGGCGCCCACAGTGCCAACTGCCAGCAACTGCCGGCAGGGGTCCCCAGTAGTGATCCATCTCAAGGCAGGAGGGATCACTGGAGGGATCACTGGAAACCTACTGACACCTGGGACATGTTCCATTCCGGGATCAGGTCTGGAAGAAATCTGCAGTTGTGCATTTCACTGGTCGCCAGGTGATACTGTACTAATCCTAGATCACACTTGGAGACCAACTGCTCTGTAGCTAACATGTGGTTGGTGTCCAGACATGTAGCAGTTTCCCAGAGAACTGTTAGCACAGTCAAAGAATGAATCTGAGTTAGTGAGTGACTTTTACACCAGATTTACTCCTTCCCATCTCACCTTCCAATCTCTTCTATTAAGGACAGCTTCCTGGAGCACTCAGGAATTACGAACAAATATATATATATATATTGCTGTCAATAAGGTGAAAATTTCAGAAGGAGGAAGTAGAGAAAGTGTCAGTGGGTAATCTACTCCTCTGAAATGAAGCCGTCCTCAGAAGTTACTGACTGAGATCTCAATAACAGCATCTCAGGAATTTCATGCACAGCATTCCCAGACTAGGCTGATTAGGAAATGTAAAGAAAATAAACTCCCATCAACGTTTTCCATGATTATCCTTTTTTTTCCACACAGTACCAAATGCTGATTTTTTTTAACTATTTAATTTTGTATCATTTTATTTATTTTGAAACAGTGTCATCATGAGCTTTGATTAGCTTAGATCTCTCTATTTATTTATTTATTTATTTATTTATTTATTTATTTATTGTAGGTACTTGAAAGAATATTGATACCCAAGTGGAGGTCAGATGATAACTCTGTGTGGCAATCACAAGAATCAAGGGTGGAGAGGATTTCAAAATAAAGCATTAGCTCCGAATTCAGGGACCCTTCTACAGTGTTCTGCAGATTCAACTCAGACTGCAAACACTGTAACTCCCAAGGTAGGTCTGGGTCTTGTTTTTAATGTGACCCTGGGCCCAAACTTCCCCTCTTTCTGACATCAGTCTGCTTCTGCCTCCTGAGTGCTGGGATCAAACAGATTTTCTGCACTCCACTGTTCTGCATATTTTAATGCTTCTTATATATTCTTTTGAATTCCCTGACTTTCATCAGAGTGTAAAAGGCCTTTGAAGAATAAGTTACCCTTGTCTGACACCTTGTGGTAAGATAGAGTCTTGCAGCTTTTATTTCTAAGGATGGTAGAAAAAACATTAAAAGGAGGGTTAGAGAAACTTCTAGTTAGTGAGCTAAGGCTCACAACCACAGGGAAAAGGTTCCAGGTCCCAGCACCCAGCTTGTCCTTCGGGGTCCCCCTTTGCTGGCCAGAATCTTCATAATAAAGTTGATACACCAGAAGGTTAAATAAATTAGGTCCTACAATTAAGTCTGTACACCCAAACTGCACTCAAATACTTTTATCACATTTATTTATTTATTGCAGGCATGTGGGTGAATGTTACTGTATGCATGAGGGGGTCAGATGACAACTCAGTGTGGCAGTCACAAGAAGCAAGTGTTGAGAGGGTCTCAAAATAAACCTATAGCTCCAACTCCAGAGACTTCTCTCCTCTCACCATGCAGTTCTGCAGATTCAACTCACAGTCCAGAAACTGTAACTCCCAAGGTGGTAGGAAACATCTGTAATTCAGCATCGGAGCTGGGTCTCCAACCAGAGTATTGTATCTCATGTGGTGGTTCTAGGTCAGTGGCTTCCGAACATGATGAATCCATGTGCCTTTGAAGGATAATTTCTGGACCCCTGTAGAGTGTTGGATGCCATTTTAGAGGTGAATGGAGTAATATGGTATAAAAGGAAAAGTAGAGAAGACACTACTGAGACTGATTATGTTGGGAGGACCCAGATAAAGAGAGGCTGAACATGATCGACACATTTTGTTTCATTTGCTGATGGCACATGGAGTTCATTGAGATATACGTTAGTGTGGTTAAAGTATTAAAATTAAAAATAGCTAGTTGGGGTACTGCTTAGCTCCAACACAGGTCTCCTGACCCTGACACAATCTGATTTTGTTTTTAATCACAGAGAAGCAGTTAAATGCTTTGCCATAACTGAAAAAACCAACCTAGCTGTATTATCACTTTTTCCCCCATCTCTCCCTCTCCTTCCTTCCCCTCATTTTTTTCTTTGTGTTCTTTTTTCTGGGGATGTGAGCCCATTTCATCATGCTGTACCACTTATCCATGACATGCAGGCACTAAGAAGTCCCATCGAAATCTGCTTTCTGTCATTGCTGATGATGTCCTGGCAATAGTCATGTTTGGCCTTCATTCTACTTTGGGTAGCATCTGTTCATTTCCATGCATTTCTGCTTGCTCAGGGTCTTCACATTCCAAAGAGAGGATTGCTTACACACACCAACACAGACCTCTTTTCAGCAGCTTTTCTGAATTCTCATAGCACCTTGGCTTCCCATTTCATGTTTTAGTTTTAAACACAAAACCACCTAAATATTAATGCACATGTTTAAGGGGGTTGGTCAGGTGCAGCTGAAATTCTAAGTTCTGCCCCAAGACCTGGCTGCTCCAAGATGAGCAGATCCTCATGTATACCTGCCTTTGATGTGTAAACCATGCTCACCAATTTAAAACTATTCATTAAATAAAACTGGTCACAGCAAATAGCTTCGGGGAATAGAGGGAGGTTGAGTTTGAGTTACTGGGTTGTGGGAGTGGGAGGGTGTCAGAGGCAGGGACCACAAGGAGAAGAGAGAAGAGAGACAGGAATAGATAGATATAAAGACAGAGATAGAAAAAAGGCAGAGGAGGAAGAGAAGGAGAAGTAAGAGGAAGGAGAGGAGGAGAAAGAAGAATGGGAGGAAGAAGAGGAATAGGAGGAGGAGAAGGAGGAAGAGGAATAGGAAGAAGAGGAGGAATAGGAGAAGGAGGAGAAGGAAGAGAAGGAAGAGGATGAAGAATAAGAGGAAGAAGAAGAGGAGGAGGATGAAAAAGAGGAGGAGGAGGAATATACTAGGGAATATCTAGGGACCCTAATTATTATTGATGTGAAGGCTCTTATTATATCTGGAGTGCAGGAACCTGCATGGTTCTACTTTTGAGCCCCACCATCTGTGAATCCCCAGAGAAACCATCTCACAGGAAATTCATGCTCACTGAAGAGATACTATAATCAGCAAGTGTGCTACATATAAATCTTCCCAAGGATAAGCCTTGAACTCTAAAATGAATATTCATGAAGGAAGAAGGATACCCATGCTCTGTGTATAGATACTGTAGTATTATCTGTGGGATGACTTAAGGGACAATCGCCTCAGGTCATACCAGAGAGTTCAAAAGTGAAGAAAGTGTACACAATTGACACAAATTCTGTGGATCACAAATGTTTCATAGACAGGAGTTCTTTAAAGATGGATCAGAACAATGTTCTGAGCTGTTCCTAGATGTCTGAGGAGAGAGTCATGTGGAAGGACTGAGACCCAAAAATGCAGTTAGACAGGTAAAGGAAATCTCCTTGGCTCCTGCTGTACTGTCCTAGTTCCTCATCTCAGAGACAGCAAAATGATGCTCCACTGTTTCAGCCAGGCCATGGACACACACACACACACACACACACACACACACACACACACCGCAATCACACAGAGAGGAAGAGACAGACACACACATTACTGAACACACACAAGTATATGTTCACACATACAAGTGTAGTTCATTGCAGAAACATTTTGATTTCCCAATTCATGATAGCATAAGAGGTCATCCAGGATAGTATAAAGGCATAAGAAATAAACCCTTGAATTGAACAAAAGCCTGGAGAGATGGCTCAGCCTCTAGGTGCACTGACTTGTCTTCTGGAAGTCCTGAGTTCAAATCCCAAAACCTCATGGTAGCTTATAAATCATCTTTAGTAAAATCAGATGCCCTACTCTGGTGTATCTGAAGAGAGAGCTAGTGTACTCACATACATAACTGCATAAATTTTTCAAAAAAGAAAGAAAAAATCCATGAATGGGATAGGAAAATAGTAGGCATAGCCTATAGACAGGTCAATAAAACAAATGCTTTCCCCTAATAAACAAAGGATGGAAATATGGGGCTAGGGCTTGGTATCCAAGCCTGCTTAGCAAGTTCCCAAGGCTGTGCACAGTAGGCTTGGTTCACAGCAAAGGCAAATAGGATCATGGGATTGGAGTGGACAAGCAGGATCCTGGCTCTTGCTCACTGCTTCTCAGGGACTCCAAAGTTAGCAGCATCTTCCAATAGGCCCTCCATTTTCCACAGCCTGTGTGGCTTTGTAACCAAAGCTATGAGGGCAGGCAAGTAGGAAATCTCTATAACCAGGATACAAAGTGAGACTTTTCTCCATATAAGGGGATTCTGTCAAGGTTATTTTGTAGAAAATGAGTCTGACTAGATCAAGACCAAATGGTGGCATGTATTATCACCCTAGACCATGGAAGGTCTGGATTACACTGTACTTGACTAATGGACATCTGGATAGTTCCTACTTCAGGATAGCTCTGTGGAGTACCACTACAAACATGATTTGCCCTAACTTCTCTGTGGACACCTACTTTTTGTTCTGGAATTGCTGGGTTTATGGGGACTACAGTATATCTTTCTGAAAGATGTATATGGCTTCTCACAGGGCTGACCCATTTTATATCATCAGCAATGTCTGAAATTCTTCACTTCTTCCAACCCTCCTAGAGGATGATTTTAACTTAAAGCAAATCATTTTTGAATGACAGCTTTTACAGAGTGCTACAGACAGAACACAGAGTGAGTGCTTTAGACTACCAAGAGCCCAAGGAGCTGTCTGAGGTAGCCCTGTTCTAGCACCTCACCATACTTATGGGCCTTCTGCTAGATGCAGATGCAACACCAAGCAACTCAGTTTTTCAGAGAGTAATACGCAGGACAAACTACAGAACCAAAGATAACTGAGTCAAGCTTAGGCAAAGTTGGAAAGAAAAGGGTAGGAGGTAATGAGGAAAACAAACTAGGATGCTGAGAAGATGCAATGAGCCACCTGACCTTCCAGCAGGCAGTCACTATCCACCAAGAGCAGAGAGGGCACACAGACTCTTAGCCAGCCTTGTTGACTCTCAGGCCCATGCATTTGACACAGCAGCCTCCTACTCACCTCCATGTACCACAGTCTTTGGTTTTCCTACAAATGATTTCAATGTGGGTAAATAGATTTCCCTCTATGACCAGTTTCAATAGTGATAAAGAATTTTCCCACTATGAATGGTTCACAATCTGACTTTACACCACTGTTTGTCTCCTTTTGTTCTATTGAGCTAGGTGTAGCAGCATGATGACCTGCTGCTCTGTTTCATGTTTCCTTGATGCAAAGTGAACTGACACCGACACTGTGGTGAGCCCCACACTCCTATCGTAGAACAAGAGACTGGTGTTCAGGTCCATAAGTTTCCTTTGAATAGGACCACCTTGGGGCCACCATTTGTCTCATGTGTGCAGCCAGCTGTTGCTGAGCAGCCCTTTGTGCCCCATATCCTGCTGTGGTTACAAGAGCTACATGTTTGCTTTGTGGTTGTTCCTCACATGGGTGGGCCTCCAAACCCAGGGTTAGAAAGTTGTTATGAATGAAGGAAGGACTGGGAAGGGGAAACTAAGGTCACATGGTAAGATTTGGGAAGGCTGGTCTGGGCTAAATATGAAACTATTCACTTTTAAGTGTTGGCAACATGGGTTCTGTTTGATAAAATATTATAGGGTTGAATAACTGAACTGTGGGTTATGTGGAGTCCAGGTGTCTTGGGTAAGACCCATCCTGACCCACAAACACCCTCCTCCTTTCCCTGATGATTTCAACCAAAATGACAACAAAGTTCACAAGAAGGCACAGGGGGCCAAGTTGTGTATCTGACACCTGGAGCAGACAGCACTGGCTTCTTCATGTTAATAAATAGTTTTCTTACAACAGCAACAAGAAAACCCAAAACAATGAAATATTTAAAAATGTTCTTCCTCTCTCTGGTAATTAAACCTTGTATCAAATACTTGATACAAACAATTCCAGGAGCTCTTCCTTGGAGGTGATAGAAAACTTAAAGATGCTGGTCAGACTGCTTAACCAAAATAGTAAGTTTTAGATTCAGTGACAGTCCTGGGCTATGTTGCAGAAAGACTGATCAAAACCACATGTAATTAACTGGCCTCTCAACACACCCATCAATATATATATATATATATATATATATATATATATATATATATATATATATATATGCACATGACCTTCTCCCCCCACACACACAATAAGGAGACCACAATGCTGGAGGAACCATTGAATGTAGACTGTTAAAAGCTGATATTTCATGAGAGTCCCAGGACTCTGTAATCTATCCCTTGGGGACTAAAAAAAATTTAGTAACTTATGCAGACTAGTATGAGACAGTTGGAGAAATTTTTCTCTTGAAGCCTCACATCTCTCACCCAAATTCTCAGCCTGAGAGAAGCCTTTCAGACATCCCTGTTCATCCAGTCAACTCCAGAATACAAGCTCCAGGAAAGAACTCTAGCAACAGTGGCAGAAACCAGGACTGACCAGCTGCTTTTCAGGCTCTGTTAGTGTGACCCAAGATCTCGGTTAGGTTAAGAGACCATCTTGCAATGCAAGGGTTGAGGGAGAGAGAAAAGATACAAGACCCCAACCCACCTCTTTTTTTAAAAAATAATTTTTTGTAGATACTTTATTACATTTTAAATGTTATCCTCTTTCTTCATTGCTGCCACCCAGAAACCCTCTATCCCATTGCCCCTCCTCCTACTTCAATTAGGATACCCTCTACTGAGCCCCCTAATACATCTAGCTGCCCTTGAATTCTCTCACACTGGGCATGCAGCCTTTTGGGAACAAAGACCTCGTCCCCCACCTATGTCTCACAAGGCCATCCTCCCCTACATATGCAGCTGGAGCCATGGGTACAAAGCTAACAAGCTACAGGCGCTGACTTCATCACTCAATGTTTTGTGCCACTACAAAGGAGGCAGCCACATAGAGCCCATCTAGAATAATTGCAAGTTGGTATGTAATGTGTGTTCACCCTATCTATCTTAACGAATTGTAGCTTGTAGTTGAGTCAGAGGGTTTGCTTGCCAATCTTCCAGCTTCTTGAAAGAGCCTAACTCCACAGAAAGTCTTGTAAATGATCCCTGTAATGAACAACTGGATAAGACATAGGAGAGTGCCTGGACAAGTTGGAGGATGGTTTTCTGAGCTTGACTGTGTTTATGGTGAAACATGAGGGCAACCTGCCCCTGGTCATCCTTAGTGCATCCTACCTGCTGCTGCTTGGTGTATTTGTCATATATGTTCATGCTGGCCTCCACACCCAGCCTCTTTGTTTCCTTAGAACCCATCCAGTGTAATCTGCTCCCTAAGCACCTGCCTGTTCTTGTTCCATAGGATTTTTACTTGAGTCTTCATAAGAAGAGATTCTGTAAGGAGGTGACAGTTCCTGATGCTGAAGCACAGAGAATAAATGGTGATTCCTAGGCAGCATCCATCTTCCTCCCGCTTCTCCAAGTACCGTCTTTTCTCATGATGGGCCCTGATCCCCAGACAGCCCCAGACTACAGACCAGAGTAGCCATGGGACCTCACATATAGGAATTTCAAATTCAGAAGACAGCAACATTCCAGAAGACTCTAGGTACTTCTGAAAATCCTGACACCAACAGGGACTCATGTATCTCCCAGAAGAGGACATGGGCCACACAACTGCATATATGTCATTGGTATTAGAAAACCACCTGTAGGTAGAGACAGTGTAAACCTTCTCTAGGAGAGAACAGACCCAACAGGTCACATCTTCCTATGTGTCTCATGCAAAACAGGTCTATAAATGTGTTTTCAGTGCCCCAGAGACTCAAGGTAGATTGATGTCTCCATTAAGGTGCACACCTTTTCTATCTAGAGGACATTCTGTTGGGAAGGACAATGATTGCAGGGGCTCACAGACTCATCACACTTGATCAAAATGAGTCCAAGAGGTAACAATCCTAGAGCCTTTCTTTGAGCGAGGCAAGCTTCCCGTTGAGAGGCAAAAAGTATGGAACCAGTGTATTTATTTGGGATTTGTTTCAAAGACAATGATGTCCAGACACATTCTGTGTCTACAGCTGGGCAAAACTACAGTGTTAGTCACACACCAGTTAGTCACTCACCAGTAAAGTTGATTTTCTTTAGTCAGCTATTGGCACTTTTACAAGGCCTCACTGATCTGCTGAGGAATTTTCTTGAGATAGGTCATCACCTCGTGGTGTTGCATCTCCAGCATCATGGTCTCAAAGTTGAACCTGTGGGAGGGCATGCTCCATGGAGCAAATAAGACCTGAACTAAGGATTCAAGGATTATATCAATTCAAGTTGAATCGTGGACAACCCCAGCTCACATATGCCACATCCTGGCTCCTTTGTACTGGGTCCTCTTGGTGCTTATTAAACTTGTCAAACTTGGTTTGGGCCCAGTAGAGCTAGGAAATAAAAGAACAAAGCTGACCTGCTTTACCTCCCTGATGGGGCTTGAAGAAATAGATTAGGTCTCCAAGAACTTTCCAAGAGCCTGTGCCACAGGCCTGGGTCCAACTTAAAGCCATAATAACTCTTTTTCTGTTTATTGACAAGAATTTTTAAATCCTTGTGTCTATTGCTACATTAATTACCAGAGAACATATTCAGAATTTACCGGGAATAGGTATTATGACATATATCAGGAGTTTCCAATGACCATTAGAAGTGAGCAGAGAGGTCACGTGCTCTGCTGCTAAAAGTGAAGCTCCAAGGTCTCCTCACTATCATTACCTGAAAAGTGAGTCAGGTAAATCCTCAGGCCCCATCACACTACACAGACTCCTTGGATCTTAAATTGAATACACAAAAACACTCTCTCTCTCTCTCTCTCTCTCTCTCTCTCTCTCTCTCTCTCTCTCTCGCACATGCACACGCACATGCACACACACACACACACACACTCAGAATCCCAAATAAACACAGTGATCTGGCAGTATCTCAGTGTATTATGAACAGATGACTTGCAGCAAATCCAGTCACTGAGGGGCAGCATGTAGAACCAGGTCCTTTAGGCTCTTGACAAGACTTAATGACCCCAAGCACCTCCAGGAAATTACAAAAATGATTGACCGTAAACACACAGTAGCTAGTCTCTCCCACAAAGCAACAGCAGTCCAGGCTTCTCAAAATGACTGATGAGAGCTCACCCAGTACTACCTTTAATTGAAGACTGTGATTCATGCCAAGGGCTCTGATTTACATTGGAGGAACTAAAATGGCCCATGACCCCATCTCATTCTTATCTGAACTTCAAGTTCTGTGTCGAATATCCAATCAGCAAAATGAATTTGGACATGAGAACAACCTGAAGTTGTAGCCTCCTATGATATGTGGAAATCTGGGCTCAACAGAGAAGGCTCAAGATAGTCAGCTGAGAACTGGGCATAATGACTACCTGTTTTTCAAATCCTTGTCAGTATAATGTGCCAGGATACCCCAGAGTTCGTCTCTCTCATTCTTCATCTTCTCAAAGTCATTTTTGAGCTTCTCCAACCTCTTCACTCTCTGCTCCTGCTCACTGATGGTGAAGGCTTGGGAGGACTCTTTCCCAACAGACCCTTCAGGTAGATAAACAAAAGTAAACTTGTAGGGAAAATAGGACAGGGAAAAAAGAAACCATGCTGAGTCCCACACAGAAACCTGAAGAGGGAATTCTAGAGACACAGTGAATCCCTGAAAGAGCAGGAAAGCTCTGGACTCCACACCTATGTCCCTGCTCCCAACAACCATCACTAAACATATGGCTCAGTCCCTACTGCAGTCCCACTAACCCTGAAATGCTTAAGCTTTCCCAGTCAAGAAGAAATTGAGGACATTGTCAGCTTCTATCTGACAATGGAGTCTGTACTGCTTAGCCCAAACATATTGACCATAAACACCAGCACCAAACATCTCCCACAAGCCAACACCTCTCCATGCCTCTTAGATGCATGATGAGAGATCATACACTAGTCACTTACCCCAGACTGTGATTCAGCCCACATCACTTGTGTTCATCATGAGCATCCAAGGAGTAGTCCATTTTAACATAGCTGAATTTATGACCACAAAGATACAGCATGGATGTGGTTTTCAGCAGGAATTTGGGATCCATAAAGTGTGTCACACTATCCACATCATAAGCACAATTCCTTCTGTAGCTCTGACTGTTGGGAACTAATAACAAAGCCTAAGACACTTTACATTTGAAGATGTCCATTCCTAACTGATACTTCTACTGTTAAAAGACTGTGAACCACACATGAATACAGACAATTATTATGAGATAAAAATTAGAGATTGCCTTTATATTCATTAAAATATATTAATTTTATTCAATACCAGCTTAAAGTGGAGGAGTCAAAGTATACATTATACAGTCTTAGCAAAACAGCAAATTACAGTAACAAAAAATAATAAATAACAAAACTTCAAATGAAAAGAAAGAAAATCATGTACTCAAGGCAATCAAAACTCTAATTAAAACCAAAACACAATAATTAAGCTAAGCAGCATTCCCTTGCTGTAGAATTTGCTGCACTAACCTATAGCCTGTTGCTGGCTTTGGAAATATTGTACAAAGGTAGTCAGCAATGGTAACAATCTCTTCAAGATGAATGTAGGTGTGCCCCATTGGGGTGGGGGTTTGCTGTTGGACAATTTCTTCCAAGGGAAAGCATGTGTCATGTTACAGACAATACCTCAAAGTCTTTAACATTTGCTTGACTGATCTCTCTGAAATTATTGCTGATGACTCATGAGGACAAGTGAAAATTTACATTTTGAGGCTCCTCCTGGATGACCAGCAGATCTTCATGTCCCTCAGCACTTCTTTGAAGCCTTCCATACATGCACTCTTGCTGGACCATAGTCTAGACAAAAATAAAGGCCTTGTAACATATAGGAACCCAAAGAAAGGAAGAAAATGCAGCCCAAGATTGCCATGGTTATAGGGATGAGATGCAATGGTGGTTCACTTGCTTTGCACACCCAGTGCTGCTGGTGAGGAGTTGTGTCTGAGGGAGATCTTGACCTGTTCTGTGTCCTATTTGAGCTTCTGTTGAAGTATTTCAGACCTAGGGGAGGAAGAGACAAAGGCCTGGTGAAGACCTGCCATGTCAGCTATCCAGCAAACACCAGGTATATTCATCAGGACAATCCCGTATGACCTTTGAGCTGAGGTCATCCCCTGTATTCCCAAAAATGAAGGGCCAGAGAGCACCTGGGCCTGGAAGTTTTTCTCAGTTTTAATAAATGGCTTGAAAGTGAACTGTGAAGTACACACTGTGCTAGAGTTAAACTAAAATGACACACTTCTTCAATAGTCCATATATAATGAATTGAAAAATAACTGTGTAGCAATGTGTGAATAGAGCACTGTATAGCAGCCTTCTAGAAAGCCTAGCCACCATTCAAGTGAAGGCTGCTATTATATCTGGAGTACAGGAACCTGCCTGTGTTTCTCTTGTGAAACCCTCAATCTGTGAATCCCCAGAGAATCCATCCCCCAGGAAATCCATGCTCACTGAAGAGATACTATAATCAGCAAGTGTGTGCGGTATACAAATCTGCCCAAGGGAAAGCATTGAAATGTAAAAGAGATATTAATGAAAAAAGAAACGATACCACTATATTTATAGCTTCTCTAGTATTATTTGTGGGGAGACTGTGGACCCCTACTTCTTGTTCTGTGGCTTGTCCTGCAGGGCAGTAAACAGGGTCCAGGAGATAACCTGAAAGAGAGAATGGGAGAAAACAGCCAAATGCAAAGGAAGATATTCCTATAGTCTGATCAAATCCTAATTTTTACTTTTTTTCACACAGTGGTTATAAACACATAAAGGCAGAATGTGGGAAAGGGGAAGGCGCAGGACTGTAGTTTTTCAGGGGGCGTACAGGGTATCAGCTGGGTGAAGGTTCAGGAAACAGGCCACTATGACTGTCTATATTCACTTGTCCTTATCTAAGTTGGTACTATATAACAAGGCTACCTATCCACAATGTCTATGACTATCTAGGCTGGTAAATTTCCACCAAGACTACTTGTTTACAAGATCTTATAGCCATCTGTTCAGTGTTTGTCCACAGAAACCAGGACTTTGTGTTAGCAGGCTGACTTAGACCTATGGCTGATTTTAGACATTCGGTGTATAAGCAAGGCTGCCCCTGACATCTCCTCCCTTCTCCAAGTATAGAAAGACCATGGCAATTCCAATGTTGCAAAGGCAGGGATAGAGGCCTGGCCTCCACTAATTAATGGGGACCCTGTAATGGCTCTGATCCTCCTGTCATTGTCCAGTGAGGCATGAGGGGCAGACCCATCCCGATGTCTTTTTTCCTGGAGAAGGGATACTTTTGACATTAAACCCTATGCAATCAGGCTTGTCCCTCAGGGAACCCAGAAAGATATTTTTAATTTTTATTTATATTCCCTTGCAGTGCTTAGCCTCGCAGACTATTCAAGAATTTAGATCACAGGTCAGAGGGGGTTCTGGGTGGCCCCTCTCTGCTTGGTCTAGGGTTGGGAGTCCCCTCTTTTAGGTTGAGTAGAGAATACCCTGGATAGTGCAACAACCTCGTCCTGTGTCTCATGGTCTTCCATAGCTAACTTATGATAATGTATCTGAATTGGTTTGGCTATCAAATTATCTACCTGTTATTTCGCAAAGTTAGTCAGCCTATATAAGACCCAGAAACCAAAAGGAACAAGTAAAAATATCCCAAGTAATGGTCTTAAAATGAAAGGAAGTAGGGTTAACAGTCATGGAGGGGTTGAAAATCAATTCTTGTACCAGCTCTCATCTTTGTCCCTCATGTTCTCTTTAACCATCCCTGTCTTCATCTATGTAAAAGCAACATTCGTCTTTAAGGGCTGTACAAAGTCTAGACCTGTACACAGTCTTTTCTATTGTAAAAGAGTAAATCAAGTCCAATAATGTCCTTTGCATTTTTGGAGGATCACTTCAGACAGCAAAACGAGGGATTTCTACAGATTAATGATGTCAATCTCTAGTCTTTATTATGAAAGACTCTAATTACAAAACAGTAAAATGGAAGCCTTGCTTTCTGTCCTGTGAGAGGGCTGGATCCTAGCCTCTCTGAGCAAGGCACCGTAGCGCAGGAGGGGGGACCTGTGTCTGAGATAATTCCAGAAGTGGCATCCTTAGACACCTCTCCATACCATAGAGCTGGAAGGGGTGGTGGTCCCAGGACCAGGAGCTCCTCTGCCTACAGTGATAGGGTAGCATTGATGGCCTGGGAGGTAGAGCAGAGGGAAAGGCCCTTGAAGAAGCAGCCAGGAAAGTCACTTCCAGCCTGGGTGCCTGTCCCCCTGACCTGAGGGTTTGAGATGCAGCTGTTCCTCCTGCTGCCACCATATGGTAGGCATTGAGAGGAAGAGTGCTGTGTGAAAGTCCCTGAGCCATGGAGGGACCCAGACCTGGAGATTCTGGAAGAAGCTTGCTCTCTGAAGCCACTGGATTCTGAAGACCAGCAGATGGCCAGTTATAAGAACCCAGGTGAGATGGCCTCAGTGGTCAGTCAACCAAACCCACTGCTTTCCCACCTGACCAGGGAACCATCCTATGTGATTCTGGGGTGACTGGACTGTTGCCCTCTTCCCTCTAAGAGCCTCATACACCCTTTTGAGAATGAGAGGGTGGTGTTCAGTTTCCTAAGGGTCTTTTAAATAGGACACCAGATCCTTGGAGACAACGTTGGTCACGTGTGCAGCTAGCTGTTGTTGAGCACCACATTGTGCCCCATATCTCACTCTGGTTCCAAGAGTACCAGGTCTGCTTCCTGGTTGTTCTGCCCATGGGTGGGCCTCCAAACCCAGGGATAGGAAGTTGTAATGAACAAGGGAAGGACTGGGAAGGGGAATCTGAGGTCACATGGCAAGATTTGGGAAGGGTGGGCTGGGCTAAATATGAAATTATTCAGTTTTAAGTGTTGGCAACATGGGTTCTGTTTGTTTAATAAAGGTTTATTGGGTTGGAAAACTCACATGTGGGTTACGTGGAGCCTAGGTTTGTAGGATAAGACCCATCCTGGGCCACCAACACCCTCCTCCCTCTCCCTAGAGATTTCAGCCTAATGACAAGAAAGCTCATGAGAAAGTACAGTGGGCCGAGTTGTGTGTCTGACACCTGGAACAGACAGCATTGCCTTCATCCATGTTAATAAACTGGTTTTTTACAACAGTAACAAAACACAAAACAATAAAATATGTAAAACTGTGGAGACAGCCACCATGTTCTTCCTCTCTATGAGTTACTTACCCTTGTAGCAGTGACTTGAGATCAGACAATACCAGGAGCTCTGCTGGGAGGTGACAAAAGATTCAAAGATGCTGGTCAGACAGCTTAACCAAAACAGGAAGTTTCAGATTCAGTGAGAGACCTGGGCTAAAGAAACTGTGTCACAGAAGGACTGCAAAACCACATGTAGTTAACTAGCCTCTCAGCACACCCACCAATATACATATTGGCACAGACATGCATATCCCCCTTCCAAAGACACACCAGAAATCATAAGTGAGCAGGAAACAGTAAGCAGACCTCAATGCTGGAGGATCCATTGAATGTAAAAAAGCTGAAGTTTCAAGTGAGACCCAGGACTGTGCTATCCATCCCTTGGGAACTAAAAATGGTTAGTGAGCAACTTCTTCTGCAGACTAGGTTGAGAGAGTTGGAGAAATTTTTCTCTTGAAGCCTAACATCTTTCACCCTAACCCTCAGCCAGAGAGAAGCCTTTCTTCACACATCCCTGTTCATCCAGTCAGCTCCTGAATGGAAGCTCCGGGAGAGAACCCTAGGAACACTGACATGAAACAGGACTGACAAGCTGCTTCTCAGGCTCTGTCAATGTGAACCAAGGTCTAGACTGGGTTAAGAGACCATTTTGCAATGCAGGGGAAAAGGGAGAGAAAATATACAAAACGCACAACCCCCAAAAGACAATGAGAACCACTCATTTTGCAATTTCACTGGTCTCCAAGAATTACAAATGCTTCCTACCTGTGACCTCACATGACCCGCTACAAAGCAAATGAGCTGCAGTCCCTGACTACATCACTCAAAGCTCTGTGCTCCAGTCAAGGACGCACACAAAAGGAACCCCTGTAACATAATGGCATGTGGGTATGTAATGTGTGTTCAGCCTGTCTATCTTAATGAACTGCCAATCAAAATTGCTACCTGCTACTTTTTCACATGTGCATTAAACAGCAGGGGTTCCCGTGTTCCTTTGAGAAGAGCCTCAACTGCATGGGGTGAATGTAAGTATAAGATGCTAACCCAGAGTTAACTTCTCTGCTTCTTTCACTAGAATACTGGTAGCCACCACAGCTCTTAGACAAGTGGACAAGCCAGATAGTACATGGTCCAATAGCTTGGACAGGTGTAGTACACTGTGATTCCATGGCCTAAAATGTGGGGTTCCACACCCTTTGCAGTAGCTTTTGTTTCATGGGCATGTAGATGAAAAGGTTTGGAGGTATCTGGAAGTGCTAGTGTTGGAACCAAAATCACCTGTCTTCAAAGCCTCAAAGATGATCTGTGCAGACTCATTCCAGATTAGAGAACCAATGGCCTCATTTGTGCTGGGAAGTTTTTATTAGGAGGTCGTTTATGATTCCTTCTATTTCTATAGGGGTTATTGGACTGTTTAGATAGTTTACTTTATCTTGATTTAATTGGGTATGTGGTATCTGTTTATAAAATCATCCATTTCATCTAGATTTTCCAGATTTGTTGAGTATAAGCTTTTCTAGTAAGACATGACGAATTTTTAATTTTTTGTTTTTGTTGTTATGTCTCCATTTTCATTTCAGATTTTGTTCGTTTGGGTAATGTCTCAGTGCCCTTTACTTAGTGTGGCTAAGGGTTAATCTATCCTGTTGATTTTCTCCAAGAACCAGCTCTTCCTCTTGTTGACACTTTGTATCTAGCTCTTTGTTTCTATGTCGTTGATTTCAGCTCTGAGTTTGAGTATTTCCTGCTATCTACTCCTCTTAGATAGGTTTGCCTCTTTTTGTCCTAGAGACCTCAGGTGTGCTGTTAAGTTGCTGGGAGATGATGACACCAGACTGATTATGAAAGCACTCAGTGCTGTGAATTTTCCCCTTAACACTGCTTTTCTTGTGTTTCAAAATTTTGGGTATGCTGCGTCTTTGTTTTCATTGAATTAAAGAAAGATTTTCTTTATTTCTTCGCAGTGATGCTGGTTATAACAATCCTTCAGAAAGCAATGTGGAATTCATCATGCAGGGGGAGCAATTGAATTTAGGCTATCCAATGCAAATGTGCCAAGTGAGACCACCACCCTCTCAGTCATCCTTCCTGGTTACTTAGGAAGGATTAGGAAGCACAATTCTTGTTCAGATTTGGTTGATATGATTGGAGTAATTTTTTTCTCTTGAAGCATCAAATCTCTCACAGCAACCCTCAGCTTGTGAAAACCCTTTCCCATATCCCGGTGTGATGGCTCTTGTATGCTATTCCTAGGGAGTTGCACTATTACAAGGTGTGGCCCTGATGGAGTAGCTGTGTCACTGTGGTTGTGGGCTTTAAGACCCTCCTCTTAGCTACCTGAAAGTCAATATTTGAATTGCAGCCTTCAGATGCCGATGTAGAACTCTCAGCTACTCCCACATCATGCCTCCCTTGATGCTTCCATGTCCCAGCCTTGATGATAAAATACTAAGACTCTAACCTTTAAGCTAGCCCCCAATTAAATGTCCTTGAACGAATTACCTTGGTCAGGGTTTCAGCTCACAGCAGTAAACTCCAATTCATGCAGCCAGCTTCAGAATTCAAGAGCCAGGAATGAACTCTCCAGCAGCACTCACAAAAAACATGACTGACAAGCTGCTATTCAGGCTCTGTCATTGTGTCCCTAGACCTACATAGTGTAGAAGTGACTGACCATCTTGGGATACAAGGAAAAGGAGAAAGAACCAACGACCCCCAAAGACAATAATTAGAACTATTCATTTGGAATTTTCCCTTGTCTCTCAACCTTGAAAATTGCTTCCTGCCTGAGATTCCCATAAAGCAAGTGAGCAATGGCCCTTTATTTCCTCCTTGTAAGATCCATGCTACTGTAAAGAGAATATACCACATGGCATTCCTGTAACTTAGTGGCATGTAGGTGCTTGAAGTGTGATCAGTCTATCTCCCTCATGAACTGCAGATTCATGCAGAGCAGTAGCATTTGCTTACCAAACCTCATGAAAGAGGCCACTTGAATAGAATGTAAATGATTAAATGAAGAATTAAATGAGACATAGGTGAGTAGCAGGATAAGTCTGTGGACAGATACATGGGTTTGTCCATGTTTATGGTTAGACATGAGGGCAATAGGACCCTGATGTCACACCCTACCTGCTGCTGCTTGGCAGAAGATCATAGATCTTCTTGTTGGCCTCCGCACGGAGCTGCACTGTTTCCTCACAGCACACTTGCTGTTCAGTCTGCTCCCCCAGTAGCTTTCTGTTCTTGTTCCACTACATCTTTACTTTGTGCTTCAGCTGAGTACACTCACTCAGGAGACGGCAGTGCCTGCTGCTGAACAAACAACCGAAAACCATGATTTCCTGCCAACTTCAATTTGCCCAACACTCCTCCAAGTACCATCCTCCTTGCAAGGACCCTGATCCACAGACAGCTGCAGACTAGGGGCCACAGTTTACTCGTGGACACCAAATAAAAGCCTGTCAAATCCAGAGACCAGCCACATTCCACAAGGCTCAAAGTACTTCAAGGAAGAGACCATCGTCCACATGGGTGCTTATATGTCTGTGGTATTAGAAAACCATCAGCAGTTAGAGGACAAATCCCCTCTGAGAGTGGATAGGAGTTTCAAATATATGCAAACTTTCCATGTGTCTCATGGATCCCAGAACTATACATTTCGTGTCTGAGATCTAGAGGCTGAGGTTTGATTAATATTCCCATCATGGTGCAAATCTTTTCTATCTACAGAATCCTGAGTTGGGAAGAATAATGATTGGATTGTCTGAGACACTGTTCAAACCTAGGACAACTGAGTTCAAAGGGTACAAACCCAAGACCCTTGCCTAGAGGCAGGCCTCCTGTTAAAGGCAGACAGTATAGAATCAGAGCCCTGACATTTGTTTAAAGTCTTAGAAGGGCAGAACATCCCCTGCCTAGTGGTGTGGTCTCAACTGTGTCAGTGACTCACCTGTAGGAATTGTTCTCTTCAATCAGCTTCTTGCAATTCTCTATGGCATCACACATCCTGCTGGTCATTTTCTGCATGTTCATCGTTGTCTTCTCATGTTGTAAATGAAGCATCCTGAATTTAATATTCAGCCTGTCATAGGGTTTGGACCAAGGTGAAAATTTCTCTATGAACTAAAAATTCAAGAGTTACATGAATTCAGGCTGTATCCTGGACTACCCCAGCCTGGTATATGGCATACCCTTGCTACTTGGAACTGAGTTCTCTTGCTCCATATTAAACTTATAATGCTGGGCAAGGAACAGCAGAGAACAGATGGGGAACAGATGGAGGTAGCTGACATTCAAGTGATCTCACAGTGGACCTCACAGAACAGAAGAGTTCTTTAAGAAGTTTCCATGAGTCTGTGCCACAAGTTTCTGTAACAGACATCAATGATGTCTTCTCTTCTGTTTTTTTTAATTTGATACTTTATTTACATTTCACATGCTATCCTTTTTTCTGGATTCCCCTCAGAAAACCCCCTATACCATTTTCCCAACCCTTTGCTTTTAAGTGTGTGTCCCCTCCACCCACCCACCCACTCGTTTCTACTTACCATCCTGTGATTCCCCTCCACTGGGGCATTGAGCTTTCACAGGACCAAGGGCCTCTGCTCTCATTGGTGTTCCACAAGGCCATCCTCTGCTACATATGCAGCTGGAGTCATGGCTCCCTCCATGTGTACACAGGTTTGTGGTTTAGTGTCTGGGAGCTATGGCTTCTGGTTGGTTCATATTTTTGCCTCTCCAATGGGGCTGCAAACCCCTTCAGCTCCCAGAGTACTTTCCCTAACACCTCCATTTGTGACCCCATTCTCAGTGCAATGGTTGGCTGCAAGTATCCTCCTCTGTATTTGTCAGGCTCTGGCAGATCCTCTCAGGAGACAGCTATATCAGACTCCTGTCAGAAAGTGTTCTTGGCATCAACAATAGTGTCTGAGTGGGGAACTGTATGTGGGATGAATCCCCAGGTGGGGCAGTTCCTGGATGGCCTTTTCTTCAGTCTCTGACCAACAATATTTCTCTGTCTCTCCTTCATGACTATTTTGTTCCCCCTTCTAAGAAGGACCAAAATATCCACATTTTGGTTTTCCTTCTTCTTGAGCTTCATCTGGTATGCGAATTACATCTTGGGTGTTCTGAGCTTTGGGGATTATATCCATTGATCAGTGTGTGAGTACCATGTGTGTTCCTTTGTGACTGGGTCACCTTGCTCAGCATGGTATTTTCTAGTTCCATCCATTTGCCTAAGAATTTCATGAAGTCATTGTTTTTAATAGCTGAGTAGTACTTCATTGTATCAATGTACCACATTTTCATTATCCATTCCTCTTTGAAGGGCATCTGGGTTCTTTCCAGATTCTGGATTTTATAAATAAGGCTGCTATGAACACAGTGGATCCTGTGTCCTTCTTCTGTGTTGGAGCAGCTTTTTGGTATATGCCCAGCAGTGGTAAAGATGGATCCTCAGGTACTACTATGTCCAATTTTCCGAGGAACTGCCACTCTGATTTCCAGGGTTGTTGTAGCAGCTTATAAACTCACCAAAAATGGAGGAGTGTTCCTCTTTCTCTACATCCTTGCCAGCATCTGCTATCACCTTAGTTTTTGATCTTAGCCATTTTGGGTTTGAGGTGGAATCTGAGGGTTGTTTTGATTAGCAATTCCCTGAGGACTAAGGACATTTGACATTCTTTTGTGGTTCTCAGTCAGCTGGTATTCTTCAATTGAGAATTCTTTGTTTAACTCTGTACCCCATTTATTAATATGATTATTTGTTTCTTGATTCTAGCTTCTTGAGTTCTTTGTATTTATTGGATATTAGCCATCTTTTCAAATGTAGAGTTAGCAAAGATATTTTCCCCATCAATTGGTTGCATTTTTTTCCTATTAACAGTGTCCTTTGGCTTACAGAAGTTTGGCAATTTTATGAGGTCTCATTTTTCAATTCTTGATCTTAGTGCATTACCAGTGGTGTTCTGTTCAGGACTTGTGTATTATATTGAATAGGTAGGGAGAGAGGGCAGCTTTGTCAAGTCTCTGATTTTAGTGGGATTGCTTCAAGGTTCTCTTCATGTAGCTTAATGTTGGCTACTGGTTTGCTGTATAGTGCTTTTAGTCGGTTTAGGTATGGGCCTTGATTCCTGATTTTTCCAAGACTTTTATCATGAAGGAGTTTTGGCTTTGTCACATGCTTTCTCAGCATCTAATGAAATGATCATGTGATTTTTATTCTTTGAGTTTGTTTAAAGAGGATTATATTGATGGATTTCCATATATTGAACCATCCCTGCATCTCTGGTATGAAGCCTATTGATCTTGATGTATCAGGTTGTTTTGATGAGTTTTTGGATTTGGCTTGCAAGAATTTTATTGAATATGTTTGCATTGATATTCATAAGTGAAATTGGTCTGAAGTTCTCTTTCTTGGTTGGATCTTTGTGTGGTTTAGGTCCATCCCATCCATATTTTCCAGTGTTGTTGATTACAGGATTTTGTAGTAGAATTTGATCACTGTTTTTGGACTTCCTAGCCACCTACTGACTGACCTGGGTGCTCTTTTCATATTTTTTTTTTTTTACAATGCAATCCATTCAAAGTTTCTCGATAATGACTGTGGGTCACATTTCTTTTTTTCTGTTCAAATCAAACTCATCTGTGGCAGGTTTTGTGAGCAGACTATGATGGATCAACTTGAAGTTAGCTAGAGGTTTTGTTAGGAGACATTCATGAATGATTGCTGTTGCATCGTCCAGCTTTGCTGTGCAGAGATTGTAACTTCCATTTAGAATTACATATCTCAGGATCAAAAAGTTTTGAAGGGGAAAATAATGTGTAAGCCAGGGCAGGAGAGCCTGGCTGAATCTAAGAACCTTGTAGACAGCATGGAAAACCCAGTAACTCTTCCTGAAGCTTAAAGATTGCTGAAAGAAACCAGTCTTCTCTTTTGCCTCTCTGGGTAATGAAGGGATGTGTGTGTGTGTGCATTTGTGTGTGTGTGTGTTTGCGTGTGTTTCTGTGTTTCTGTGTGTGCGTGCAAGTGTTTTTTTGTATGTGTGTGTGTTGTTTGTGCTTCTATTTGTGGTGTGATTTTATGTATTCATGTGGGTGTATGAGTATGGATGTGAGCCTCTCAGTATGTGTGTCTGTATGTTTGTAAATGTATGTGTATATCTGCATGTGCACATATGGCCATGTGTGTAGATCTTTGTACAATATTGTCTGTGTTTATGAGCACACATACATTCATATATATGTGCTTACCCAGGTATGGTTGAACATCTGTGTAGTCATGCTGAGCATATGTGAAGGGATAGTTGCCTGTATGGGCTTTTGTTGGTGTGGTTGCTTGTATGTATGACTGTGTGTGTATGTGTATCTGGCTGGCTGGCTGGTTGTCTGTTTGTCTGTGTTTGTATCTGTGTTCTCATAAACATGTTTGTGTTTTCCTGCATATGTGTGTATGGTCGCTTGATCATGGAAGGAACATCTTTAACAAAGATTGCACCCAACTTAGATGAGAAAGTGCTATGGTCTCTCAGGTTCTTACCACTCTGTATCCATCGAACATTGCATGAAGCCTCCCAACTTTTTTCATGTCCATCTTCGAACAAAGGAGCAAAAAGTCTGTAGTTGTAAATATAAAAGTTCTCAGGAGTTTATAGAGGCAAAAACTATTCATCCACAATAAAATCATGTGGTGGAAACCAAAGGAATGGGGTACATGAAAGTTAGTAGGCTGCTGTGGCAAATCAAGGTGCCAGGGAGACAGAAAGGCTGGCTGGGCAGTTGTGTCCCTTCTCTGTCCTGGGTGAATAGTAACAGCTCACTGGAAGGTCAGGGGTTTACTGTTTCTCCCCTACAGCCTGTTTTCTTTTCATCCTCAATGCTAGCTAGCATTTTCTTTCCACCTCTGCCTAACACTGGCTCAGTTATCCTTGGTTGTGGATCTTGGCCTGGATTTTGCTCTTTGAGACATTCTGAAAAGCAGTGTGCTTGCAGCTGCTTCCAACAGAAGCAGAATTCCCACAGCCATGGTGAGGTGTGAGAACAGGTCTGTCTCAGTGCAGTGCAGCCCACTTATGCTCATGATACACTACAGCTCTGTTTCTGCAGCACTCAGTAGCTCCTTTTATCCCAGCCTTGTTCACACTGTGTTAAAATTGACTTCCTGGAAATTTGGGGGAGATGAGGACCCTTCAGATATTGCTGTTGGCAGTGCATGATAGAGCCCTGGCAGAAGTCATGTACAATTCTTCAGAAAGTTGAACTGCAGTCTCTGGGTTACCCAGTGATTCCAGAATGAGAATTGGCTGTCCACAGAAAAACTAGGGGACATTTGGGTTTTAGTAGTATTCCTTAGAGCAGCCCCAAACTGAGACTATCTAAATGTTCATCAGTCAAAGAATGAAAATGTACAGTGTGGTCCAGCCCTTCCATGTAATATATTGTGGTATGAAATCATACATCATTTGGCCATGAGATCATCAGCCTTCTGTTAGCCAATCAAATCCCTGATACAATCACCTTATAGGAATTAAAGATTTTGTATGAAGATTTTCTAGTTTCCTGACATCATTGCTTTGTGCATTAAGTAAGGCATTCTATGGTTAATAGAGCTCCTTTTGGAGAAAAATGTTTATCTTGAAGCAACAGGGAAGCAGTGGGTGAGAGCAAGGGGCTGGGGCTTTCTGGGGAACCAAGCCTTTTCTATACAGCCTGGAGAACTTACTAAGTGGGCTTTGCTACAAGGACAAGGACTTCCAAGTGTCACCTTGTCTGTGCACTTTGCCAGAGTTCTTTATCTCCTCTACACACTATGTTCTTTCTCCATGAAACAGAAGTTAACTTTCTTTTCTACAGTAGTACAGGTTATTGCCACTTGCATTTGCATTAATTGGGAAACTAAACAGGTGACAGTGTGCTTGCATGTGTTCACACATGTACTTGTGTATGTTCACAAGTGTGTATGTATCTGTGCACATGTATGTGTGCGCACACAAAAACACACAAATGCTTATAACCCTCCACCAAATCACAATTATCTATTGAACAAGAGCAGGAAAGACTTGAGGAATGCCTGTAGTTCTTGCTGAAGCTGAAGGAGTTAGTCACCTACTCAAAAGACTTGGCAGTAGAACTGCAGCATCCCTTCAATGTCTTCCAAATGAACTTAAGAGCTCAGGCTGGGAGGAGGGGGTAAAACCAATTAGGTCCCCTGTATTTTTGAACTTTTGGGGTTTCTTATCATTTGCATGGTTCTCAGCTGTGCATCTGTTGTGGATAATCCAGCATGGTATACTGTGATGCTATCATGATGCTACCCTGACAGAGTAAACACCAATAGCATCATATTATCTCTTCTGATCTGTGTTGAAGTGGTTCCCATATTATTATATTATCATTATTATATTATTCACAAGTGTTGCTGAAGATAATGTAGGTTAGAGGTGAGGACAGTTCCTCTCTCGTTGTATTAGTCGTTTGCTCTTCCAAAGGCAAACAACTGGAGATTCTCTAGTTTCACAGCTTGTGTGAAGTGACTTGCCAAGAACCATGCAGGAGGAAGGACAAAAGACTTAAAACTTATGGAATGCAGCCCATGGGTTACCACAGCCACAGGGGTAGGATTGGTGTGGCATGGCCATGAAGACTCTGTGTCCTGAGGACAGTATGCTGTTATGAAGTACTGCTCTGCTTCCTGCCCTTACATTCCCTCTTAATCTATGAGTTATTTGTAAACATTAGGGGTATTTCCTGTTCCCCACCTGATAGTATCTCTGGCATTCACAATATTAATGGTTTATTTCTATCAGACATTGGTGGTGGAGCACATCATGATTCAGTCCCCACCCTAAAGAAAATGTAGATTGTCAACAATGACCACCACACTTAAAAAACCTTTGGAACAATAAAGTCTTTACTGAAGGTCTGTAGCCATGTTTTTTACTACTGGCTCTAATGTAAAAAACCTTAGGGAACACTATGAAGATCACAAAGCCGTACTGTTATTAGTTAAAGCTCTGGACCTTTTTGTGTTCAGAGAACAAAACCATGGTAGCACTGGCTTACAGGTCCCTCACTGAGGGTGGAAAGTGGCTAATTGATTACTTATACCCTTATTTTGACTTCAGCTTCCTGATATGGTTTACTAAGAATTGCTAATGGGTAGATATGCATTTTGAGGATTTAAGGTAGATATGACTTATTATTATATAAATGTTTAGATTTGTGATTCTTTTAAGAATTTTACAAGATTACTTTTAAAGACAAATAATAAAACAATTACTTCTTTCTTTATAAATGCCAATTGCTCCCTTCCAGTAAGGGAAACTAGCTGAGAAACTCACTGTTCTTGCTTACATTTTGTTAATCTATAATAAGTTGCTTGGTTATGGATGTACGTGGATTTATAAGAATAGCTTCGTTTTTTAACCTTAATACATAATGTTATTTCCTTTAATGCTAATGATGTATTAACACATTGTTTTTCATCATAATCATTTATTGGAAGGAAACTGAAACATATTCGCATTTAATTGTATACTGCTTGAAAGAGTTTGCTGGGATATATAAATGATGGATGAAAGAATAAAGCATGGTGTGGTGTGGCTGGAGAACTGTGTCTTCCATCCATCGACTATGTGTGTCCATGTAAAGGTTGTGATAAAGGGGATTAGAACATTGTTCCTACTCTCCACCAATTGTGTTTACTGATATATGTATATATGTGTGGAATACTTGGAACCTGCTTTTGGAGCTTTGCTCTAATATTTCAGTGTGTGAATATAGACATGTCTAATTGTAGGTCTGTATGTGTGTGTGTGCGTGTGTGTGTGTGTGTGTGCGCATGGGTATCCATGCATGTATAACTGTATGTATTAACTTATTAGATTCTGCCCTTTGCTTCATTCATTAATTCATTCATTGAGTGTGTGTGTGCACGTGTGTGTGTATATTTGTGCATATATGTGAATTTTCTCTATTTCCTTTTTTCACTTGCCCCAAGGAGTTAAAAAACATCATAGATTATGCACTGGCCACAGCGTGTTATTACCAGTAAATTAGATTTTCTGACCTCAGGAAAAAAGTCTGTTGAGTAACATGTTTAATCACTGGTTGCCTTTGGCAGCAGACCCCATTAGTATCTGAAGCTACCCCAATAAGCAGCTCTGTCATTTAAGCTAATGGCTGCCTGTTTCTATTTACCCATTATTAGGATGCTAAAGCTAGAGTCATTGGCATTGACTGGTCCTGGAAAGTATTTAGAGAGTACTTCAGACTCACATTTGACCTCTTTGGACAGAAGGTAATCAAATGGAAATTTTGAATCTTGAATTAGCACACAAGCATGAAAGTATTGATTGAAAAATCACACAATGGTCAACATATTTACAGGAATACCCTGCTGAAGATATAATCCTTCCTCACAGGGAAGCTAGCAAATGCTTTATATATTATGCCAGAAGAAATATATTATCAATAAATTATCAAAAAGCATCCCTTAGGTCAATAAAGTATATTCAATGATAAACCCTGTAGGAACAAACAATTATTTGGCTGGGAAATTTCAGGTAACTCCCTGACACTCAAGGACTATGTTGAGTATTGTGAGATAATGTGAAATCAGCTTAAAGGCATGTGCACAGCAGGCACCATTCCAAAAGTATCCAGAGGCAGCATGATGAACTACATTCAGGGCAAAGTTGGTGCCTCCCAGACCCAGAAATTCTGATGAGATCCAGCTAAGAATAAAGGAATCATATATGGGATTCACTTGTGAATCATGTGACAGTACAACTGGACAACAACAACAAACATGACCTTCAGGGAGAATGACCTGAGCTTTCAACCAGTGTTGTACCTGCAGCTGATGAGATTCATACATGAGCCTCAGATGGCCAAAATATCAATGTGAAAGACAAATTCAACTTCTCAGATTAATCAATATTGCTGAATCTTGGTGGAAAACAGAACCTAAGGACACTACAAATTATTGACCATGCAGTCATGAATCCCACTAGAGAGAATAATGATCAGTAGTATGTGGTTAATCTGAACCACAAGGATGTGTGCAAATGGTCTAAGTTGGGGGTGATGTGGTGTGCTAATAAAGTGTATAACAGAGGAGGTTATGCTCTCTTTCAAGATGGGTGCTCCTAAACTTATGGAGCATGACATACTGTGGACTCTTCTACATACTTGCTGTCCATTGTGTGTGGCATGAAGGATGTGTCCAGGATATGAAGTGCATCATCCACAATTAAGTTAAACCCAGTGTCACAGACAGAACTTAGGATTCCTGCTCCACACTTAAAACACCTTTGATAAATGATGACATATTAGAGTTTCAGAGGGATCATCTGAAAAGTGTAACTGTAAAACTTTCTGTGAAATAGCATTTCAGAGAATTCTACTGCTGCAACTGTTTAACTGCCATTATTCATTTCTCAATGTTATAGGTCAGGACCAAGACATTATTAGACATACCTGTGTGGGGAAACTAAGAGCTGCTATCATACTTCAAGCCGAGAACCTAAGAAAATTCAATATTTCTAACTAATGTAAAAAGTGCCTACTTGGGAATGAACAAAGCTGTAATTCATTAGGTTCAGCAGCCATTTCACAGCCAAGGAAGAAATATCATATCCAAGTCAGTGCTGCTGTGTGCAGTATGTGTCAGAAAAACAGGAGGGGAGCTATGGGTAAGCAGGACAAAGCATGAAGGATACTTAGGATGCTAAAAGTTATAGTCTATGTTATATGGTGTATATTATATTATACAATGTGTTACAAAATTATTGCTGTACATCAAGAAGATGTTCATCTTCTTAGGAGTAGAAATATTTGAGCAGAGGTTCCAGATTGGCAGGGCAAGTGTGTTTCTACACAGAGGTGTGCAGGATACCCCTCTTGCTGTGCTTGCAGCAGGCAGGGCTTCAGACAGAGCAGAAGCACATCCATAGCTGCTCAGCATTCAAGAGAAAAAGTTCAAGAGTAAATATTAATACTAGTTTTGATCTGTCTGCAATAATCTTTAAAGGAGGTGAGTTAACTAAGGTTAAAAGTCTTTGAGCAAAAGCCTATAATACGTTTCATCCTTAGCCTTGGGAAGGCTTCACCTTAAAAGCCCCTAAAGACATAGCAATGAATATCTCCATAGCCTATTACCTCTGAAACTGCCTTTATACCCTGCCTTCAATGCTGGGCACATGGTTTAGTTCACCATTGCTAAACTTCAGCAAGAGAACACTGCTCATAGTGATTTGTGTTTATTTGCTTGTTTGTTTGATTTTGGTTTGGGTTTTGTTTGGTTTGAGGTTTAGGCTTTTTGTTCCACTGGTCTGAGGTTTTGATATTTATTTTTCTTTTTTTGTTCTGGTCATTATTTTGGTATTTTGCTGTGGCTATATGCATTGGCTATACTGATCTAGCTGATTAGAGAAATGGCTGCATTTTTGTGAATTAGAATAATTTTCAAAGCCTTCACACTTTGACAGCTCTTGTCACCATGTGTGTTGTCACACTGCTGTATCCCAGAATTCACAGACAGAGATGGATCTCTATGAGCTTCAGGCTACATTGTAAATTCCCAGCCAGCTTCCAGTTCTACACAGTAGTTTTTAGGGGGCATGGATATCATGGTCTACTCTGTGAATACCCACTTATTGATGAAAAATGTATCCATACCGTACCCTTTAGGTCATATGTTTAGATACCCCTAAAATATGGTGCAGGCCTTCACATGGTCCTGAAATAGTCATGCAAACAAAATTAA
This sequence comes from Arvicanthis niloticus, assembly GCF_011762505.2. Lineage (NCBI taxonomy): Eukaryota > Metazoa > Chordata > Mammalia > Rodentia > Muridae > Arvicanthis > Arvicanthis niloticus. The sequence goes on from NC_047659.1 coordinate 4,225,626, forward strand.
TGAGAGCCACCACTGTATTGTTCTAAAGCCTCTTAGTAAAGGAATATTCATTCAGAGGTTTTTTTTTTTTTTTTTTTTTTTTTTAGAAATCCAGAGCTATTTGCCTCTCATTTCCTTGAAATACATCCTCGGGGATAACTATAAAGTTGAAATAAGACTTCCCAGATAAAGACTTCCCAAATTTCCATGTTGAGAATTCCCACACATGTTGAGATGTGGCTTTATTTTTAGGTAATATTAGTGTGGCGACACATTTGGAGCTTTTGTGGTGTTGTTTGGTTTTGGAGGGTTGTTGTTTGTTTTCTTTTATTTATATGTATCTTTCCCTGCTGGATGTCTGTGCACCACATGCATGCAATTCCTCCCGAGGCCTGTAGGGGCTGAAGGGGCGTTCAGAGCTGGGCTGCCTTGAGTACCTCTGCATGCTTGCCCACTCCTGAGACCAGCCTCACCCCTCCTAGGCCCTAAGCAGATTCCCAAGGCCTATAAAGGCAGGTTGCATGGGGCCTGCGAAAGAGACTTGGGACTCACCCACTTCTCCGTGGGATCACAAGGCAAGGCACTTGGTATCCTGACTAACAGTCCCATGTGGAGCCTGATTCTCACTGCAGAGCATAGCCTGCTCCGCAGACCCCGCCCCTCAGCCTCTATGTGCACAATGCCAACTGCTGGCTTCTGCCAGCAGGGGTCCCCAGTAGTGATCCATCTCAAGACAGGGCAACCCAGAATTAACTGGAGGGATCCCTGGAAACCTACTGACTCCTGGGACATGTTCCATTCCAGGATCAGGTCTGGAAGAAATCTGCAGTTGTGCATTTCACAGGTTGCCAGGTGATACTGTACTAATCCTAGATCACACTTGGAGACCAACTGCTCTGCAGCTAACATGTGCTTGGTGTCCAGACATGTAGAAGTTTCCCAGAGAACTGTTAGCACATTCAAAGAATGAATCTGAGTTAGTGAGTGACTTTTACACCAGATTTACTCCTTCCCATCTCACCTTCCAATCTCTTCTATTAAGGACAGCTTCCCAGAGCAATCAAGTATTAGGAACCAAAAAATAAAAATAAAATAAAAATGTTGCTGTCAATAAGGTGAAAATTTCAGAAGGAGGAAGTAGAGAAAGTGTCAGTGGGGAATCTACTCCTCTGAAATGAAGCCGTCCTCAGAAATTACTGACTGAGATCTCAATAACAGCATCTCAGGAATTTCATGCACAGCATTCCCAGACTAGGCTGATTAGGAAATGTAAAGAAAAATAAATGCCTGTCAACATTTTCCATGATTACCCTTGTTTTTCCACACAGTGCCAAATGGTGTTTTTTTAACTATTTAATTTTATATCATTTTATTTTTTTGAGACAGGGTCATCATGAGCTTTGATTAGCTTAGATCTCGCTATTTATTTATTTATTTATTTATTTATTTATTTATTTATTGTAGGTACATGAAAGAATATTATGATACCCACGTGGTGGTCAAATGATAACTCAGTGTGGCGGTCACAAGAAGCAAGGGTGGAGAGGATTTCAAAATAAACCTGTAGCTCTGACTTCACGGACCCTTTTACAGAGTTCTGAAGATTCAACTCAGATTCAACACTGTAACTCCCAAGGTAGGTCTGGGTCTTGTTTTTAATGTGACCCTGGTTCCCAAACTGCCCCTCTTTCTGATATCAGTCTGCTTCTGCCTCCTGAGTGCTGGGATCAAACAGATTTTCTGCACTCCACTGTTCTGCATATTTTAATGCTTCTTACATAATTTTTGAATTCCCTGACTTTCATCAGAGTGTAAAAGACCTTTGAAGATTATGTTACCCTGGGCTGACACCTTGTGGTAAAATCGACTCTTGCAGCTTCTATTTCTAAGGATGGAAGAAACATCATTAAAAGGAGGGTTAGAGAAACTGCTAGTGAGTGGGATAAGGCCCACAACCACAGGGAAAAGGGTCCAGTTCTGAGCACCCAGCTTGTCCTTCAGTGTCCCCGTCGCTGGCTAGAATCTTTATAATAAAGTTGATACACCAGAAGGTTAAAGAAATTAGCTCCTACAAATAAGTCTGTACACCTAAACTGCACTCAAATACTTTTATCACATTTATTTATTTATTTATTTATTTATTTATTTATTTATTGTAGGCATGTGGATGAATGTCACTGTACTCATGTGGAGGTCTGATGATCACTCGGTGTGGTGGTCACAAGAAGGAAGGGTTGAGAGGACCTCAAAATAAACCTGTAGCTCCAACTCCAGAGACTTCTTTCCTCTCACCAAGCAGTTCTGCAGATTCAACTCAGACTCCAGAAACTGTAACTCCCAAGGTGGTAGGAAACATTTGCAATTCACCATCTGAGCTGGGTCTCCAACCCGAGTATTGTTTTCTATGTGGTTCTAGGTCAAGGGCTTCCCAACTTGATGAATCTATGTGCATTTGAAGAATAATTTCAGGACTCCTATAGAGTGTGGGATGCCATTTTAAAGGTGAATGGAGTAACGTGGTATGAAAGCAAAAGGAGAGAAGACACTACAGAGACTGATTATAATGGGAGGGCCCAGAAAAAGCGAGGCTGAACGTGATTGTTACATTTTGTATCACGGCTGAATATCACATGGAGCCCATTGAGATATGTTAGTGTGGCTAAAGAATTAAAATTAAAAATAGCTAGTTGGGGTACTGCTTAGCTCCAACACAGGTCTCCAAACCCTAACACAATCTGATTTTGTTTTTAATCACGGAGAAGTAGTTAAATGCTTTACCATAACTGAAAAACCACCCTAGCTGTAATAACACCTCTCTTCCTCCCCCATCTCCCCTTCTTTCATCTCTCCCCCTCCTTCTTTCCCCTCCTTTCCTTTCTTTCTGTTCTTTTTTCTGGGGATGTGAGCCCAAGACTTCATGCAGAACTACTGATCCAGAACATGCAGGCACTAAGGAGTCTGATCAGGATCTGCTTTCTCTCAGTGCTGATGACGTCCTGGCCATAGTCATGTTTGGCCTTCATTCTACTTTGGGTAGCATCTGTTCATTTCCATGTATTTCTGCTTGCTCGGGGCCTTCACATTCCTAAGAGAGGATAGATCACTTACACACAGCAACACAGACCACTTCTCAGCAGCTTTTCTGAGTTCTTATAGCACCTTAGCTCCCTATTTCTTGTTTTATTTTAAACACAAAACTACCTAAGTGCTAATATACATATTTTTAAGGGTTTGCTCAGGTGTAATTGAAATGCTAAGTTCTGAACCCTTGTTGACCTTGTTGCTCCAAGATAAAAGGATCTTCATGTACACCAGCCTTTGTTGTGTAAACCTTGCTCCCCAATTTAAAACTATTGGTTAAATGAAACTGGCAAAAGCCAATTACTGCGGAGAAAAGAGTGAGGTAAAGTGTGAGTTACCAGGCTGTGGGGGTGGGGTGTGGGTCACAGGTAGGGACCACAAGGAGAAGAGAGGATTGAGATAGGAGGAGATAGTATAAAGATACAGATAGAAAAAGGCAGGGGAGGAAGAGGAGGAGAAGTAGAAGGAGACAAAGAAAACAGGAGGTCTTCTTTAGTCCTGATGGACAGGGAGCAGGTGTCAGACTGTGATGCCTCTCCAGGATGCCAGACTGCTGCAGCATCAAGAACCCAGAAAATTTTCAACATCAAGTATTTGAGGAATACAGTGGGGTAGTAGCCAGATCTTGGGGGTCAGTATTTACCATTTGAATACATAGCAGTACCAGATCAACCCCCTATATATTCCTTCAGTATATTAATAAGTACTTACTAAGAACACTGTGTTACAAGAAAACCTACAGAATCAACTAATGTGGGGTCATAGAGGCTCACAGAGACTGAACTGACAACCAGGGAGCCAGCATGGATCTGACCTAGGCAATTCTGCATATGTTATGGTTGTGTTTACTTTGGTCTTCTTGTGCTAATCCTAAGAGCAGGAGAGGAGGATGTCTCTATCTCTTCCTTTTGCCTCTTTAAGGACACTTTGACTCCTACTGGGTTGTGTAGTTCCAGCCTTGATATGAGGGGAGGTGCCTAATCTTGGTGCAACTTGATGTGCCATATTTGTTTGACATGCCTGAGAGGCTTCCCTTTTTCTAAAGGGCAAAGAAGGAGGAGTAGATGCGCCAGAAGCAGAGATAAGGGGAGGATCAGGAAGGAGAGGAAGGAGGGGCAACTGTGGTCAGGATCTAATAATCTATGAGAGAACAAATAGTTAAAGAACACTGTGTTACATGCAGTGTTGTGTTAAAACCCGTAAATTCAACCTCGTTACTGAGAGTCCTGCAAAGACATTGTACTTGGAAGATAAATATCTGTAATCAAAGTGCAAGAAAACAGAAAACAGGAAATGGGGAAGCTATGTTTAATTTCACTCCAAGTTTGAACTTTCTATCAGCTTCATTTTGCTGCTTTGAAAGCATTTGAAATGTGGGTATATATTCAGCATACTGATGCAAAGCCTTCTGCATCCCGTAGAGACAGTACCCAATGACTGTCTGTGTGTATGTGTCTATAAACATATGGGGAAATAAATGCATGACTTGGAGCTATGGTTAAACACAGGACAGACTTTTGTTAGAGAGAAGAGGAAATGGAGACAAATCTGCTTCTCCATCTTTTCTTCCCTTACCTTGATGGAAAGCCCTGCTGAGGCTGTGCACTGAGGAAGAACTGGGGAAAAGGCAGAGGGAGTCTTCACCATGTTCTTCCAGTAATCTAAAATGGTTTGGGAAAGAGAAAGGAGGTAGTTGGGGCAGCAGTGGACTAACAGACTCAAGGATGGGAACACAATGAGAGAGGCATTCAAGATGGAAGGAAAAGTGAACAAGCAAGGCAGGTAGTGAAGAAAAGTGAAGTAAAGCCTTGCACAACACAAGGATGTGTAAGAATGTAATTTCAGGTCTCAGCTTGAACTTAAAATTAAAAGATTCTTAAGTTTGAGTCAAATATTAGCTGCCCCAGAGGCACATCCCAGGAAGAGCACATTCCAAAGACTCAAACAAACATTCCAGGAAAAAAAGACCCAAGATAGGAGTCTATGAGCCAGTAACAAGTAAACCTTGGTAAACAGAAGCTACTTAAGCTGACCTTCTTTGTTGTAAAAAAGATAAGGTGTAAATTTGAGTTACTTAGAAACCAGGCCTGGGAACAGAAACCAGGCCTGGGAATGGCTGTTGGAGTTTGGCCTTTATGGTTATTGTTAAGAAGTAACTGTATTAGTGCCCTCATAAATTTTGTAAAAATAGTATATAAGCTGCCCTTAGCTTTAATTTGGGGTTCTTCTTGCCTGCATACAAGAGAACCCTAGTATCCTGGTTGTCATCTGGTCATCTCATGATTAAGAAACCTCATGTTATTGCAAGGAATCCTGTCCTTGAGTGTCTCTGGGGGAGCATGTTCCCTGGTTTTGTATCTTTAGAGTCCAACAGATGGTCTTTGAGCAGAAACCCAAAATTCTATGATTTTGTTGAATATGTTTTCAGTGCCATTGAACTGGTATTCTTCACCCTCTTTTATTGCTATTATTCTAATATTTTTGATCTTTTCATTGTGTCCTGAATTTCCTGAATGTTTTGGGTTACAGGTATTTTACACGTTGTATTTTCTTTGACTGACTTCTCAATATCATCTGTGGTATCTCCTATGCCTGAGATTTTCTTTTCTATCTCTTGAATTCTGTTGGTGTTGCTTGCATCTTTAGCTCCTGATCTCTGTTGTAGGTTGTCCATCCACAGGGTTGCCTACATCTGTTATTTGTCTAAGGTTCTTTTGCTCTTGTGTTTTCTTGTTTTTTTTTTTATGTATTTACATTTCAAAATGTTATCGCCCTCCACAGTTTCTCCTCCATAACACACTTTTATACCACCTCCCTATGCCTTTATGCAGGTGCTGCCTCACCCACCCACCCATTCCTGCCTCAGCACCCTAGTATTTCCTACCCTGCACATGGAGCTTCCACTGGACCAACCTCAGCTGCTCCTTTCCTAAAAAGGGTCTCTCAGAGCCTGGAGGTCCTGTGGTTTACAACCAAGGGTATAGATCACAACACCCAAAGAATGATCCCATTCTATAATTGCCATGATGGCAAACACTTAATGAAAATACACATATGATAACAACTTATCTTTGATGACCCTTATTGTACTTCATCTTACCTTAGCTTCTGTAAGTACTTTTTATTAACTCATTAAACAGAGAAATTATCCTCTCATTAGTCATGATACATTTGTCCTACTCTGACATTTGATACTGGGTCTGAAGAACACAGTGAATAACTTTTACCAGTGTTGAAAAACACAAGATTTCTGGGAGCATTATTTTTTAAAAATTATTATCTAGATTGTGCCTCAAGGGAAAAGAACTCCAATGCCTGAAGCAATCATGCTAATTCCCCACACTACACAGCAATCTATTCTTCCCAGATGAATCCAGTTCTTCTTCTTCCTCTTCATCCCAGGGTCAAACATATATAAATACCCTTAGAAAACACTATGGCCCCCCTTATAGATTGATATGATTGATTCAGAAATTGAAGCCTTGGTCTCCTAAATCTGTGACCTTGCTTAATAATAGACTGTATGGTAGTTTGAAAAAGAATGCCCCCCACAGGCTCATATGCTTGAATGATTAGTCACTGGAGAGTGGCAGTGTTTGAAAAGGATTAGGAGGTGTGTCCTTCTAAAAGATGGACTTTGAGGTTTCAAAAGCTCATGCTAGGCCCAGTTCTATACCTGCCTTTATGCCTACAGCTCTCTACCAGTGCTCCAGTGTCTGACAGCATATTGACATACTATCCACCAAGAGCATAATGTCCTAAACTCCTGAAACTGTAAGTGAGCCCTAGATGAAATGCTTTCTTTCACAAGAGTTGCCTTGGCTATGCACAGCACTCGAATATTATCTAGGACAGAAAAATTAGACTCATAACAATGTAAGATGGGGTCTTACAAGGGTCAGATGGATCTGTGCCTTAGTCACTATTTTCCTTTTTGAAACCAAATTCCTGACAAAAAGCAAGTTAGGACAAGTCTTATTTTGGTTCACTATTGGGTCATCATGGTGTGGAAGATGTGATGACAGGCACGTAAAGCTGCTTGCTCATTTCTTAGCCAATTAGGAGAAGGGGTAAATGGAATTCCAGCACACAGCTAACTTTCTAGCTTTCTCCCTGTCTCCTTCTTAATTGTGTTTTTAATTAAAGTATATCTATAACATTCCCTCCTCTTCACTTCAACTACACCTGTGTGTCCTACTCACTATCAACTACACAGTCTCTTTTTTAAAATTACACTTGTTATACACACTAGAATAAATATATAAGTGTAGCCTGATAAGTCCATGTATTGTTGTCTACTTGTTGATGTTTTGTTATTCTATTACAGATGTCTATTGTGTAATAGATAACCAGTAAGAGAGTTCGTCCTGGGGGACACTAATTCTACCTCTCTCACCTGCTGTTAATTGCCCACAGCTCTTTATTTAGATCTGGAACCATGTGAGACTACTCCATCCATGTTGGCATGTCAGCAGATGTCATCATTGTTCAGGTCTCATTTGAGCAGCCATATTGTTGTGATGTTATGGATGTGGCTTCCCTGTGATGTCAAGAAGACAAAGTCTCACAGCAGACTTGCTAGTCCTCAGACTCTTACAACCTTTCTGCCCCCACTTCTGAGATGGCCCCACAGCCTAATGTATAGTGATTGTGTTGTACATGTATCAAATGGTGCTGGGCAGCCTACAATCAGCTGTTACCTGCATTTTGATGAGTATGGTCTTTGTGTGCTGCAATAAGAAGCTTCCTTTATAAAGGGTGAGAGCCTTACTTATCCATGGATAGAAGGATAAGTACTCAGAATACAGTTAGGATTTGTGCTGGTTTAGGAAAGCTGCAGTAGCATGTTCCCCAAGACCCATGTCCTGACTACTCACAAACAGTTGGCTAAGTTGCCAGTTGTCATTTCCCTCCTGTTGAGCACTCCTTGAGTTCAATTACACAGTTGTTGGTTACCACCAAGATAGAAGTACCACTTTTACAACTTTGGAGAGAACTTGCCATGTTGTGGTTCACTGGCTTTGTAGGTAGAAGTATTGACTGCTTTCCTGTCTTTACAGCTTGCATTTCACTCAGTGGTTGTGTGAAAACTACTCAGAGTGGAAGCTCTGGGTCAGAACTTGCTTGAATTCTTTAAGTCTTATGTTAAAATCTGTAGTATCTTCAGCAATGGGGACTTACCTTCAGATCCTGGGAGGCAACCAAAGACAACATCTGCTATTCAGTTTCTGACTACCTACCCATAGTGTCCTGATCAGCCTACAACTGATCATAATTAGTGGATCTAGAGATGAGAAGCAAGGTGGATGGCAAGAATAAAAGAGATGTCAGGCTGCATTGAGAGTGTTAAAACAGACTCTAGGGGGGGGCAGCCTCAGTGAGACAGCACATTTAAGGGGAGATCATAGGCTATTTAAACCTTTGGAGGGTGAGTAAAAGCTTTCAGGTTGAGTGTATATCATTGGCTGGGGCCAGTGTGCTGAAGATGCCTCATTAGTACAAGGAGGAATTCCAAGTGATGCTAGAGATGACCTTATAAGTTAAAGGGAAGTTTACCCTGGCTATTTAGCTATATGATCTCCTATGGCGGGCAAATATGAGGGCATGGATCTACATGCACTGCGACAATTAGGCTTGGTCATTTTCAGAATATTAATCTTACCAGTCTGTGGTTCTGTGAGATCTTTCTACCCTCTACTGTCATCTTCAATTTCTTCAGGGTTTTAGACTTTAGATGTCTTTTATGTACTTGGTTAGGTTTACTCCAAAATATCATTTGCTTTTGTAGGCTGTTGTGAATCCAATTGTTTCCTTGATTTCTTTCTCAGGGTATATTTATCATTGTTAAATATGCTGGCTAGTTTATGATCAACTTGACATTAGCTAAAATCAATTGAAAAAAGAGAGACCCTCAACTGAGAAAATGCCTCCGTAAAGTTGGCCTATATGCAACTTTATTGGACAATTTTCTGATTAATTATTGTTAGGAGTGGGTCCAGCCCACTGTGGGTGTTGCCAACTGAAGGCCTGGTTCTGAATATTATAAGATAGTAGGCTCCATAAGAAGTAAGCCAGTGAGCAATGTTTCTCCACGGGTTCTATTTCAGTTTCTGCCTCCATGTTTCTGCCTATGTTTAGACCATAGTCTTCCTAGTGACTTCCAGGCAAATGAGTGTTGTTACAGAAGCAGAACTAAACATAACAAGTGGATCATGAAAATACATTAAATTTATTCAATACCAACTTAAAGTGGGGGAGTCAATATAAATACTATATAAAATTAGTAAAACAACAAATTAATAACATAACAAAAAATAAAAAACAAAACTTCAAAACAAAGAAACCATATACTCAAAGCAATCAAAATTCTAACCAAATCAAAAAAAAACATTATAATTAAACTAAGAACCATTCTTTAGCTGCAGATTTTACAGCACGGACCTACAGCCTGTTACTGGCCTTGTAAATATTGTCCAAAGTCTGCCAACGATGGTAATAATCTCTTCAACATGTGTTCTCCTTGTGAAGAGTTGTGTCTGAGGGAAATCTTGACCTGGCCTGCCTGTTTAAGCTTCAGGAGGATTATTTCAGACCTAGGGGAGGAAGAGACAAAGGCCTGTTGAGGACTTGCCATGTCAGCTATCCAGGAACCACCAGCTTTATTGAGCAATACAATCCAGTATGATCTTTCAGCTAAGGTCATTCCCAGTATCCCCAAAGGAGAAGAGCCACAGAGCACCTGGGCCTGGGATTTTTCTCAGATTTAAAAAATGGCTTGAAAGTGAACAGTGAACTACACACTGTGCTGGAGTTAAAATAAAACACCACATTTCTCCAATGGTCCATATATATTATACTGAAAAATAACTGTGTAGCAATGTCTGAATCAAACACTATACAGAGGCCTTCTAGGGAACCTAGCCACCATTGAAGTGAAGGCTCTTATTATATCTGGAGTGCAGGAACCTGCCTGGTTCTACTTGTGAACCCCTTCATCTGTGAATCCCCAGAGAAACCATCTCACAGGAAATCCATGCTCACTGAAGACATACTATAATCAGCAAGAGTGTGCTGCATGCAAATCTTCCCAAGGGAAAGCCTTGAACTTTAAAACAAATATTCATGAAGGAAAAAGGATACCCCTGCTATGTTTATAGTTACTGTGGTATTATTTGTGGGGTGACTTAAGGGACAACAGGCTCAGGTCATACCAGAGAGCTCAGAAGTGAAGAAAGAGTACACAATCGACACAAACTCTGTGGATCACAAGAATGATCATGGACAGGAGTTCTTTTAAACTAGATCAGAACAATATTCTGAGCTGCTCCTAGGTGACTGAGGCAGAGAATCATGTGGAAGGCCTGAGACCCAAAAATACAGTTATACAGGTATAGGAAATCTTCTTGGCTCCTGCTATCCCATCCTAGTACCTCATATCTCAGAGACAGCAAAATGATCCTGCATTGTTTGAGCACAGCAATGGACTCACACACACACACACTAACACATACATAGACACACACACAATCACACCCATAGACAGACACACACATTCCTGAACACACACAAGCACATGTTCATACATACAGTTGCAGGAACATTTTGACTTTCCCTGATCTTGTTAATATAAGAGATCATCCAGGACACTATAAAGCCATAAGAAATAAACACTTGAATTGAAAAATCCTGGAGACATATCTCAGCGGTTAGGAGCACTGATTTGTCTTCTGCAAGTCCTCAGGTCAATTCCCCAAAACCGCAAGGTAGCCTACAAACCATCTTAGTAAAATCAGATGCCCTCTTCTGGTGTGTCTGATGAGAGAGACAGTGTACTCACAAACATAATCTGATTAATTTAAAAAAAAAGAAAGAAAAAAAGAAAAAAAAAAACCTTGAATGGGACATGAACATGGTAGTCATAGCCTATAGACAGCTCAATAAAATAAATGCTTTTCCCTAATAAACAAAGGATAGAAATATGGAGTTTTGCCCTGGTATGAAAGCCTGCTTAGGAAGTTCCCAAGGCTGTGCACAGTAGGCTTGGTTCCCAGCAAAGGCACATGGGATCAGGGTGGACAAGCTAGTTCCTGCCTCTGGCTCCCTGTTTCTCAGGGACTCTAAAGTTAGCAGCATCTTCCAATAGGCCCTCCATTTTCCACAGCCTGTGTGGCTTTGTAACCAAAGCTATGAGCCCAGACAACTAGGAAATCTCTGTAACCAGGATGCAAAGTGAGACCTTTTTTCAGTTAAGGAGATTCTGTCAGGGATATTTTGTGGAAAATACGTCTGACTACTTCAAGACCAAAAGGTGGTATGTATGATCACCCTAGGCAATAGTTCATGGAAGGGCTGTACTACAGTATACTTGTTCACTCCTTGACTGAAGAACATCTGGATAGTTTCTACTTCAGGGCAGCTCTGTGGAGTACCACTACAACCATGATTTGCCCTAATTTCTCTGTGGACACCTACTTCTTGTTCTCGAGTGGCTGGGTCAATGGGGACTAGAGAAACTATACATTTTCTGAAGAGTTGGACATGGCTTCTCACAGGGCTGCCCCATTTTATATCATCAGCCATGTCTGAAGTTCCTCTTTTCTTCCAGCCCTCCTTGGGGATGATTTTAACTCAAACCAAATCACTTTTGAATGACAGCCTTTACAGAGTGCTACAGACAGAACACAGGGTGAGTGCTTTAGACTACCAGGAGCCTAAGGGGCTGTCTGAGGCAGCCCTGTTCTAGCACCTCATCAGAGGTATGGGCCCTCTTCTTGCTGCAGATGCAACACCAAGCAACTCAGTGTTTCACAGAGTTATACCCAGGACAAACTCCAAGGCCAAAGATAACTGAGTCAAGCTTAGGCAAAGTTGGAAAAAATGGTAGGCAGGAGGTAATGAGGAAAACAAACTAGGATGCTGAGAAGATGCAATGAGCCACCTGACCTTCCAGCAGGCAGTCACTATCAGCAGGCAGAGAGGTGGACACAGACCCTTAAGCAGCTTTGTTGACTCTCAGGCCCATGGATTTGACACAGCAGCCTCCTACTCACCTCCATGTACTAAAGTGCTTTTTTTTCTTATAAATGATTTCAATATGGGTAAATAGATTTCCCTCTATAACCAGTTTCAATAGTGATAAATATATTTCCCACTACCAATGATTGACAATCTGACTTTAAACCACTATTTGTCTCTTGTTCTAATGAGCTAGGTGTAGCAGCATGATGAGCTGCTGCTCTGTTTCATGTTTCCTTGATGCAAAGTGAACTGACACTGACACTGTGGTGAGCCCCACACTCCCATCTTAGAACAAGAGGCTGGTGTTCAGGTCCATAAGTTTCCTTTGAAAAGGACCACCTTGGGGCCACCTTTTGTCTCATGTGTGCAGCCAGCTGTTGCTGAGCACCCCTTTGTGCCCCATATCCTGCTGTGGTTACAGGAGTTACATGTCTGCTTTGTGGTTGTTCCTCACATGGGTGGGCCTCCAAACCCCAGGCTAGGAAATTGTAATGAATGAAGGAAGGACTGGGAAGTAGAAACTGAAGTCACATGGTAAGATTTCAGAAGGGTGGGCTAGGCTAAATGTGAAATTATTGACTTTTAAGTGTTGGCAACATGGGTTCTGTTTGTTTGATAAAGGGTTGAATAACTCAACTGTGGGTTATGTGGAGCCTAGGTGTCTTGGGTAAGACCCATCCTGGCAAACAAACGCTCTCCTCCTTTCCCTGCTGATTTCAACTGAATGACAAGAAAGATCATAAGAAAGCACAGTGGGCCAATTGTGTATCTGACACCTGGAGCAGACAGCATTAGCTTCTTCTAAGTTAAGAAATTGTTTTCTTACAACAGCAACAAGAAAACTCAAAACAATGAAACATATAAACATGTTCTTCCTCTCTGTGAGTTATGTAACCTTGTAGCAGTTACTTGAGACAAAGCAATTCGAGGAGCTCTGCCTGGGAGGTGACAGAAGATTCAAAGATGCTGGTCAGACAGCTTAACCAAAACAGACTGATCAAAACCACATGTAATTAACTGGCCTCTCAACAGGCACATCTATATACATATTGTCACAGACATGCATATGAGTCCCCCCTCCCCCTACACACACATACCAGAAATCATAAGTTAGCAGGAAACAGTAAGGAGACCAAAATGCAGGAAGAACCACTGAATGTAGACTGTGAATATCTGATGTTTCATGTGAGACCCAGGACTCTGTAATCCATCCCGTGTGGACTAAAAAAAATTAGTAACTTCTGCAGACTAGGTTGAGAGAGTTTGAGAAATCTTTTTCTTGAAGCCTCACATCTCTCACCCCAACCCTCAGCCTGAGAGAAGTCTTTCAAACATCGCTGTTCATCCAGTCAGCTGCTGAATACAAGCTACAGGAAAGAACTCTAGCAACAATGACAGAAACCAGGACTGATGGATGAGCTATCTGTCAGGCTCTGTCAGTATGAACCAAGGTCTAGGCTCAGTTAGGAGACCGTCTTGCAATGCAGGGTTGAGGAAGAGAAAAGACACAAGACCTCTCCCCCCACCTTTTTTTCTTAAATAATTTTTGTTAGATATTTTATTACATTTCAGATGTTATCCCCTTTCTTCATCTTCCCCACCCAGATACCCCCTATCCCATCCCCCTCCTCCTCCTTCAATGAGGATGTACCACCACTGAGCCCGCCATACACCTACATGCACTTGAATTCTCCCACACTGGGGCATCTAGCCTTCATGGGACCAAGGACCTTCTCTCCCACCTATGTCTGAAAAGGCCATCCTCCCCTACATATGCAGCTGGAGCCATGGGTCCAAAGCAAACTAGCTACAGGCCCTGACTTCATCACTCAATGTTCTGTGCTACTGCAAAGGAGGCAGCCACATAGAACCCCTATAGTACAATGGCATGTAGGTGTGTAATGTGTGTTCACCCCATCTGTCTTAATGAACTTCTGCTTGTAGTTGATCAGGAGTGTGTGCTTGCCAATCATCCAGTTTTTGAGAGAGCCTAACTCCACAGAAAGTCTTGTAAATGATCACAGAACAACTGGATAAGAATTAGGAGAGTGCCTGGACAAGGTGGAGGATGGTTATCTGGGCTTGACATTGTTTATGGTTAGACATGAGGGCAACCTGCTCCTAAGCATCCTCCATGCATCTTACCTGTTGGATATGCTTGGAAAATTTGTCATAGATCTTCATGCTGGCCTCCACACATAGCCTCCTTGTTTCCTTAGAACACACTTCCAGTTTAATCTGCTCCTTAAGCAGCTGCCTGTTTTCATTCCAGAGCATTTTTACTTCACTCTTCATACGAAGAGATTCTGTCAGGAGGTGACAGTTCCTGATGCTGAACCACAAAGAAGAAATGGTGATTATTCCCAGGCACCATCCATCTTCCTCCCACTTCTCCAAGTACCATTTCTTCTCATCATGGGCCCTGATCCCCAGACAGCCCCAGACTACAGACCAGAGTAGCCATGGGACCTCACATATAGGAAGGTCAAATCCAGAAGAAAGCAACATTCCAAAAGACTGAAGGTACTTCTGAAATCCCTGACACCAACAGGGACTCATGTATCTCCCAGAAGAGGACATGGGACCCATGATTGCATATATGGCTTTGGTATTAGAGAACCACCTCTAGGTAGAGACAGGGCAAAGCTGCTCTAGGAGAAGAGAGGAGACCGAACAGATACACATCATTCTATGTGTCTCATGCAAACCAGATCTGGAAATGTGTTTTCAGTGCCCCAGAGACTCAAGGTTGATTGATGTCTCCATCAAGGTGCACACCTTTTCTATTTAGAGGATACTGACTTGGGAAGGAAAATGATTGGAGGGGCTCACAGACTCATCACACTTGATCAAAATGATTTTAAAAGATCACAATCCTAGAGCCTTTCTTTGAGGGAGGAAGCTTCCTGTTGAGAGGCAAACAGTATAGAACCAGAGTCCTCACTTTGTTTTAAAGAAAATGATGGGCAGACACATTCTGTGCCTAGTGTTGGGGAAAAAACAGTGTGAGTCACTCACCTGTAAAGTTGATTATTTTTAGTCAACTCCTGGCACTTATACAAGGCCTCACTGATCTGCTTCGGAATGTTTTTGAGATCGCGAGTCACCTGGTCATGTTGCATCTCCAGCATGATCGTCTCAAAGTTGAACCTGTGGAAGGGTGTGGCCCAAGGAGCAAATAATCCCTGAACTAAGGATTCAAGGATTACATCAATTCAAGTTGAATCGTGAACTACCTCAGCCCATATATACCACAACCTAATGCCTTTGTACTGGGTCCTCTTGGTGCTTATTAAACTTGTTACACTTGATCTGGGCACAGTAGAGCTAGGGAACTAAAAAATGGGAGCTGACCTGCTTTGGCTCCATGAGTGGTCTTGAAGGAATAGATTAAGTCTCCAAGAACTTTCCAGGTGCCTATGCCACAGTCCTGAGTCCAAATTAATCCTGTGATGACACTTTTTCACCTTGTAGACAAGGTTTTCTCAATCCTTGGTTCTATCACTACATAAATTCCACACTTCAGTATTTACAGGGAAAAGGTTTTACTGCCTATATCCGGATTTTCTAATGCCCATCAGAGGTGCACACAGAGATCATGTGCTGTGATGCTACAAGTGACCCTCCATGGCCTCATCACTATCATTACCTAAAAAGTCAGTCAGGTAAAGTCTCCAGCCCCATCACACTACACAGACTCCCTGGATCTTAAGTGGAATACACACACACAGACATACATACACACACATACACACATACACTATCACAATGTCAAGTACATACAGTGATGTGACATTATCTCAGTGTAAACTGAACAGAATTTGAGAAAAGCAGTGATGACTTGTGAGAAATACACTCACACTGAGGGGCAGCATATAGAACCAGGTCCTCCCAGTTGTTGACAGGACGAAATGAACCCAAAGCAGCTCCAGAAAAGTACAAAAATGATTCACCATAAACACACAGCAGCTAGCATCTCCCACAAAACAATACCAGTCCAGGCATCTTAAAATGCATGATAAGAGCTCACACACTAATACTGCTATTTCCTGAATGATTCATGCCACAGGCTATAGTTTTCTTTTGGAGGAATCAAAAGAGCTTGTGACCCCATCTCACTCCTGTCTGAACTTCAAGTTCTGTGTTTAATATCCAATAGCAAAATGCATTTTGACATGAGGACAGCCTGGAGTTGTAGCCTCCTGTGATATGTGGAAATCTAGGGTCAGCAGAGAGGGCCCAAGATAGTCAACTGAGAACTGGGCATAATGATTACCTGTTGTTCAAATCCTTGACATTATAATGTGCCAGGATTCCCCGGAGTTCATCTCTCTCATTACTCATTCTTTCGAGGTCCCTTTTGAGCTTCTCCAACCTCTTCACTCTCTGCTCCTGCTCACTGATGGTGTAGGCTTGGGAGGACTCTTTCCCAACAGACCCTTCAGGTAGAGAAACACAAGGAAACTTGTAGGGAAAATACGACAGGAAAAGGAGAAACCATACTTACTCCCACAGAGAAGCCTGAGGAAGAGGGAATTCTAGAGACACAGTGAATTCCTGAAAGAGCAGGAAAGCTATCTTCAAGCTGGACTCCACACCTATGTCCCTGCTCCCAACCACCATCACTAAACATAGGGCTCAGTCCCTACTGCAGTCCCACTAACCCTGAAGTGCTTAAGCTTTCCCAGTCAAGAAGAAATTGAGGGCATTGTCAGTTTATATCTGAAGATGTAGTCTGTACTGCTTAGCACACACAAAAAAAAAATGACCATAAACACCAGCACCAATCATCTCCCACAAGCCAACACCTATCCTTGCTTCTTAAATGCATGATAAGATACCACACACTACTACACTTATCCCAGACTGTAATTCAGCCCACATCTTGTGTGTTCCAGACCAAAGTCTCTGAGACCTTGATACTTGACAAGGGGATTATCCCTCTCTGTTCTTGGCATCACATATTCATGTAACCTACAGGAATCTATTGAGGATGAAATGCTTCAGCACTCTATCCTGAGAGCAAGGCTTTGTTATTCTCAGAGAACTTTCATCTGGCATGCTTTGCCACTCAGCAGGAAATTCATATCTCTCAGAAAGCAACTGAAGGCTTGTCAATTCCTGGATCTCTGCGAAAGTAATCATCAGAAATTCTGGACTCTGGGTCTGCCATTGAGAAATGTTGAGGCTCCAGATGCTAAGCCCTTCTCCAGTAAGGACCTGCTCAAGGTCCCCTCCTCCAGGAAGCTTCCCCATGCACTGCCCAGGACTCACTGTGTCTTCCCCAGTGCCATCTCCTTCTTCCTGCTTTACAGAATGCCTTCTGCCTAGGTCTGGTCTCTGGTTGTATTGTACTGTCCCGACGAAACAGCCTGAGCAGCATGGACAACATGACTGCTTGTGAACCCAGAGGCTCTGAAGGAATACCCCACAGGCAGTTGGTGTTACCACAACACTGGTGACATCACAGAAGATTCTCGGGTTCTCCTGGATACAAGAGATTGTCCAGGGAAGTGACTACTGATGATGTCACTGGAAACTGCCATGGCCTACCTGCTGACCAGCTTGCCCCGCATTGACCAGTTTCTGAGGTGCCCTTTCCTGGAGTCTCTCTTTTGACTCAGGGGATACACCTTGGCAACTTTCCCTTCAAAGCTAGAGATTTCTCTCTGCTTCATTACAAGGCAAGCACTTTGGACGGGAGAGTTGGTTAGGGCCTTGGCATGAGCAGCTCATCTTTGTTAGTACCTAAAGGTCTAGGGTCCTTGCTTGAGGGAGATTCTTCTCCATGATAAATCTACACTTAGGCACCATACATGTACCACAGTCCAGTTCCCCAGGGTGTCCTGGTTCCCAAATGCAACAATGGTTCTCCTGCACCTTTAATTGTATGCAAGTTGGATTATTTCTAATTATTGTGCACATGCCTTGAGAGGAGACATTGTTTCAATATATTCAGACATGTGTTTCCACAATCCCATTTTTGCAATGTAAACTCCCTTGTTCATGGCAATATAGGAAGGAGTTCAGGTCCAAGGGAATATCCAATTGTAAAATTTATGTCTCTTCTTCAGAAGATAAAACCCCACTTTCTCCCTTTCTCCATTACAACCAGACATAGTAGGCATCTTGAGCAAAGGTCAACAGGGACATTGGATTGCTGCTCTGTAGTTCCATTAGCCATCACTTCTCCAATATCTACCTTTCTGAGTTCCAGTGAGAACTCAAGAGTTCACTGAGATCCAGTGAAACCTCCATTTAAATGTGTCCAGTAGTTCAGGAAGGACTGTGTTTGGCACTGTCATCTATGGCTTCTGCCTTCTGAATCTATGGTACAATGTGACCTAACCTCTCAGGTGTAAGAGTGAAAACGTCATGTAAGTCCTTTCCAAATTATTTGTGTTGTCCTGGGCTACTTCCTTCAGCCAGGTAGTATCACTATGACAATGATCAAAGGTGGCAATTCTGCAGAGAAACAGCAGGGGATTTATTAGGTAAAATGAAAAGGATTTGGAATAATAGTCAAGCCTAGTATAGAAATGAATTTCATTATGTGGTTGTGGTTTTATGAGAACAGCAGGAATAGCAGGGTGATTTCAATCAATGAAAGTATGAATTTCATTGTATAGTCTTACTCTTTGCATATATATATATATATATATATATATAAAATTTAATTTTGCAAAGATAAGTTTATTAAGACTAAAAATAAAACAATGAAACGAGGAAAAACATCCAGGACAGAAATAAACATGAAATCTTCTGCTGGGTGTGGCTGCTCCTCTCTAACCTCAGCCTTGGCTCCATACTGAATTCCAGGCCAGCACTTGGTAAACTCAAGCCAATTAAACAAAAGCCATCAGTTACAAACAAAATGACAACCATTTTCTGGAGTTAATTACCATTACAAGGTTAACTACCATTACTTAGTGTGGTTCCAATATGTCACTTAAAGCAATTCACTGGCCAAATGCACAACCTGAACCAACATCAAAAACCACTATACTTTTAATATTAATAGTTAGTGGCAAAGATTTCCTAATACAAGGGGTCTTTTTATTTATTATTATTTATTTATTTATTTACTTATTTATTTATTTATTTATTTTTGGTTTTTTTCTGAGAAAGGGTTTCTCTGTGTAGCCCTGGCTGTCCTGGAACTCACTCTGTAGACCAGGCTGGCCTCGAACTCAGAAATCAGCCTGCCTCTGCCTCCCAGTGCTGGGATTAAAGGCATGGGCTATCACTGCCCAGGGAGGGGTCTTTTTATAACCATTGTAACTACTTTGTTTTTCTCATGCACACTCCGTACTGGTACCCAGGTTACTGACTTCACATACAACCCCTATCAACAGTAAAAGTTAAAAGCAACATCAGGTTACAGCATACCTTTACAATACTTGTAAATCACAGGTGGACGTAATTTTCCCCCATCCTCCTTTGCTTTGATAAATATATAAGGTTTGTTACAAAAATAATGCAAAAATGTTGAAACCAATCTACTATAACTCAGAAATCTGATCAACTCTTACCCACTATCCAAAGTCAAGAAAAAAAGGCAGGCCTTAACTTACTCCTGGTTCTGACCATATCATTTCTATAATTCTCACATTCCAAAATACACTAACTTCCAGTCAGCGTCTCCATTAGTTCATAGTCCAGCACTGACTCTCTTGGGGAGGCAAACGTGTCACTTCAATGTCAATCTCATTGAGGACAGCAGCCACCTCCTGAGCCAGCCTGCAGCACGCACAACTTAACCTTTAGTACAGTCCTAGATTTTCAGAACAGGTCCAGAGGTGAGAACGCTACTTCCTCCTCTTCACACCTTGGCGCGGCACTCCTGTCTTCTTGCCCCCTGACTCAGGTGGCCTGGAATGCTTCTTGCCTCCCAGGCCTCCTTTCCTTTTCTCTCCCTGACCCAGCAGGCAGGCTGCCCTTTCTCTTGCAGGAAGGTCCTGGCAGGCCCTCTTTTCTCTTGCCTTTCTGGCTCATCTTCCTCTTCTTGGCAGGCTCCTCTTGGACCTCTTCCCTCATCTGCTGTTGGTGGCCCTTGTCACGTCCAGCTGAGGTTTATTACTGCTCATGATTTGAAGTAGCTCCCACTGGTGCTTTTTCTTGGCTGGGAAGTCCCCAAAGGCGGGCTGAAACTTCCTCTTCTTGCCAGAGCTTTGGGGCGCTTTCTCCTTGGGGAGGCGCTCCTGGAAGCTTCCCAACGAAGCTCCTCCTTACTCTGGTGTCCCTTAGGGTGCAGCCCAGCTGAGCTGGGCATCTGCATCTTGTGCTCACAGGCCAGGTTCTACAGAAGGTTCATCTCTTTCTTGGCCATGCGTTCTTTGTTGGCCTGAATCCTCTTGGTGAACTGGTCTTCCATGGGGTTAGCACTCCTGGGCACCTTGATGAGCCATTCCTTAGTGTCATCCTGTGCGTGCTTGTAGCCCCAAGACACCCCCACTGTCCACTCACCTCATCCCACATGAAGTTGGTCTTCTTTTTGGGACTGATGGGATGCCCTTAAGGCCAGCGGGTGAGGGGCAGTGGCCAGGGCAGCAACTTCTCGCAGGGCAGGCATGTGGCAGGCTCCAGCAAGCGCAGTACCACCGCCTCCTCCATGTGCTCCATGGTCTGCAGCTGCCAGCAGCTGGTTGATGAGAAGCTGCATGTTGTCCTTAGCCAGGGCCCGCAGCTCAGCCTCCAGCCAGGGCCTGGCCTGGCGCAGCACTGTCGGGGGGATTGTGGTCCTAAGCCAGCAAGTTGCCCAGGTCGAATTCCAGCTCTAGCTCCTTGTGCACCTTGATGAGCTGCAGCTTCTCCACCTCCTCTTGCTCTGCCTTGGCCAACAGCTCCTCCACTCTCTTGCCATCCATGGCTCTTGATGCACACCTCTGTTCCCTCACTTTGGGGCAACAGCAGAATGTGTCCCTACTACAGCAATACTCTGTTTTGCTGAATATTTCTGAAAGAGATGAATTAATGATCAGAAAGTTTAGAAAAAGCTATTTAACTATCTAGTGAACTCCTGCAGACACGATCTGCTTTCCAACAAATTATACTTCTCTGTCCACTGTGTTTTGTGCCAAACAGCGATTCAAAAAAAAATTTGTGTTGAACAATTTGTTGTTTCCACAGGGAATAACAAGAAATAAAAATTTTAAAGACTCAAATGAAGACCACAGAGTGTTTCCTATCATGTTCTTTTTGAACTGCTTGCTTATTTAAGTCTTTTTTTTCATAGCTCCAAGTGTGCTGGAGGAGAAGCTTCCACTGCTGTCAGATGTTCAGGCTCTCCTCCTCATTGCACACAGAATCATCCCCACAGTACCCACAGTTGCCACTGTCTAAGGATGAGTTCTCTTGTCACCTGACATAAATCATTCTTCTATCCAATATCTTTCTAAGCACTCCACCCAGAAAGGAAATTGCTCTGTAATTTCTGCATTTTAAAACAGCCTGAGTGAACCAGCAAGAACAGTTTTGTGGCTAAACATTACGTTACACCAAGTAAGAGAGCTAAATGGAAAAATGAAAATAATTTTGTTTTATGGCATATATGCTTGTGATTTTTGGAATTGCACATTGAATATTTTCAAACGGTAACTGTTTGGCACCAAAAATTCCTGCCACCTTTTAAATGATGTAGCAAGAAACATTGCTATTGATCTAAAGTGACACAACTGATTCTTTACACAAAACAGTTTATTTGGTTTAAACAGTCAGTCACTGATTACATGGTGAACTCTCTAGTAATCTACCTATAAAAATGCTTACAAAACTACTATTATACAGGCTATCGTGACTTTTGCTTTGAAACTCAGAAGCACAGGTGTTAGAAAGGACCCAAAGGCTCTGGGGATGATCTGGTCCAGTTGATTCATAGAAATGCAAGACCCAGGGTTTTCAGGGAACAATGGAGGTTATACAGCTAAGCACTGATAATTGGTCAAGTCACTTCAATTGTACTATAGAGCTTCAGCTACAGGCACCTGAGCACAGAGATCAGCAGATTAGAAAGGAGTGCCCTTCCCAACACTAGGAGATTCAGAATACACTTGAAGTATATAGATTTCATTTATTACTTTTATAGGCATTATTTTACCAAGTAACTGTCATCTTCCAGGTTCTGCTGAGGCTTCATTTTCCACAGTTGTTCTGGGTTTGTAATATCTTTACTGATCCCCTTGAATGCTGTAAAATAGTGTGGCCTTAGCCACCTAAAGAAAGAAAATGGAAGTCTGTTCCCTTTATGATACTATTGTTTTGTTGTTGGTTTGTATTTGAGACAGGGCT
Source organism: Arvicanthis niloticus (assembly GCF_011762505.2). Taxonomy (NCBI): domain Eukaryota; kingdom Metazoa; phylum Chordata; class Mammalia; order Rodentia; family Muridae; genus Arvicanthis; species Arvicanthis niloticus. Next base: position 4,247,991 of record NC_047659.1, read on the forward strand.
TCCCTTCTCTGTGTATCCCTGGCTATCCTGGACCTTGCTCTGTAGACCAGGCTGGCTTCAGCTTCAGAGATATGTCTGTGTCTCTCTCTCAAGTGCTGGGACTAAAGGCATACACCACCATTGTCCAAAAACAATACTTTTGTTTGATGGAACAATGTAAAGTACTTACTCAGTTGAGAACTAGAATAGAAAAACACAATTAAAATTCAAATAGTGAGTAAGCTACACATTTAACTAGCCTTCAACCAGTTCACTAATGTCAATTATTCATTCAATGAGTGACCTGTTACTTAAATGAAACATATAGGATTGCCTGTTTCTCTTTTCTACAGGAAGATTTTACTCGAAGTTCTCAATTAGACAAAAGCCTGTTCCCCTTAAAGATAAATGGAATTAGGAATGCATTTTTCAGTTTTGGCATTGATTCTATCATCAAGGCTTGAAGAAGTTGATAGAGAACTTCAGGAAGATAATGTTTCCTAGGCTTCCACGTTAATGATGGAATCTGTAACAAAAATGATCTGCTTTGTATGCTGAAACATTCCTGAAGGTAGGAAAGAGAAAAGATACAGTCATGAAGCTGAATCCCAATAGTTACTTCAAGGCACAAAAGGCTGCCCTGCCAGAGTGTCCTTTGGACAAGCCCTGTTGGTAAAAGTGGCTACTCACCTATTTCTGATGGGTATTAAGTTGTGTTCAGTCACTGACAAGTCCACTTTCTCAGCCAACCCTGTGGAGAGGAACTTGTTAAAAATTTTCCTATACCAAGAAAATTGTTCCTTAAGAACTTCATGGAGCCTGATCCAGTCTTGGCTTTGCACATCTCATGCATGACAAACAGGACATAATAGTCTCCATCATTTTTAATGAGTTTTAATTCACTTCTAGAAGGTTATACCTCCAATCTGTACCTTGTCCAACGGGGGGAAAAAAACAAGTTAGGCACAAAACAGGTAGGTTCTTGGAAAATATTCCAAATACTTTGGGATTTTGGACCACCTGTGATGCCTTATTGAGTGGAAAGTTATTTTCAGGAGTAGATTATAATACTTAGAATGTATCCAAGTTCTAAAGGTCAGCTTTTTCCCTGAGAGCAGTATTGTGTATTTTCTTACTAAGGTGCTCTGGGAATTCCAGAGTTCCCTATCTTGGAACATTCTGGAGGAGACTATAGGTTGAGCATCCCTCACGTGAAAACTCACAGTGTTAAAATGCTCCAAAGTGCAAAACGGGAGTCTCTTCATGGAAACACAAGTGGACCTCACATGAGGGTTTGCACAGAAATGTCAGGCATAGTAAATATATTCTAATTGTACATTTCTATAGTAGCTTCTCAGTATATAGTCCTTGCTGACTTGGAACTTGCTATGGATAGCAGACCTCCAACTCAGAGATCCACTTGTCTCTGCCTCCCAAGTGCTGGGATTAAAAGCGTGTACCACCACATCTGACAGTAAGTCATAATATGTATATTAAATTATCTTCAGGCTAAGCATATTTATATAAAGTGTAAGAAAAGACTGTATGAGCTTCCTGTTTAAACTTTTATCTTATCTGCAAGGTCTCTTATTTTGATTATATAAATTATTACATTTGTATGTTACATATTAAAATCCACAGATTTTAAAAAGCCCTACCACACAAAATATTTGTGGTTCTAAGTGCTGATTTGGAATGTTAGATACACAAATCTGTTTTGATTGTACCATGTAACAGCCATCCTCTGGTTATAGAAACAAGCAAATGACACAAGCCTGGCCATCAAGAGTTAATTCATGTGATCACACTGAGTTGCTTAGGGATGGCAGCCAAATCTAGTTGATAAGTTACAGTCCTCTTCTGATATCATCCCCAGTGGAAGAGAATAAAGTGATACCCTTAACATGTTTGCTAAGTTAAAACGATACCCATGTAAGACAAAAGATGTCTTCACGTGAACACAAGAAAGCAAACACAGAAAAGCCAAACAAGAAATAAAGAAGGGCAGTGAGAAATCCTGCTGGCATTAGCTTAAGCACTGGAAGCCAGGTCACTTCTCACTCAGTTACATAGTTAATACCTTCCTCTTTTTTGTTTGACTGACTGCTTGTGTTGAGTTGTGTATTGACCATTGCCATTGAAAGACTTCTGGGTAAAATCTATGCCATTCAACAAGTTCTTAGAAGGCTGATTATTACATAGGCATTAAAGAGGAGAAAGAGAATGAGAGTTCAAGCCTGCCTGTGAGATGCTTACAGTCTGTCTTCAGGATATATTACTCCATGTCATTTGCTGACTTTAACCAATACTATAAAGTGAGTGGTTTGGCATGAGGTACCTAGGAATAGAGAATCATGCATTGTACTAAAGTATAAGAAACAGTTTACTCTAAGTTTAGAGTGTATTTTAAGTCTGGTGGTTCAAGCTGGCAGACAGTGATGCATAAATATATAGGTGTTCACTGTTAATTTCTTAACCAAACTGAACAATGATGGGAGACACAGCAAATACAAAGTCAAATGAAATGTCTGGTCTCAAAAACCTTTTGGTGCAGGACAGGCAAACAGTCCAGCAAGAACTGTGTGGTAATGCCATGCATCTTAAAGGATAACACTTTATAGACAGGTGGTGACCTGCAGCGAGTTGTTGGTGCATGCTGACAGACAGCCACTGCCTAGAGATTGTGGGTGGAAGGCCAGAGTGGCCCAGAAGAGATGCCCAGCCATATGTCTGCATGGTACCATGCTGAGGGACATCACTAAGGAAAAGAACCCATGTCAGTAAGGGTGATTGTTGACTGTGTGCCCCCAACTGAGAAACCAAAGTACCAGTTAAATAAAACATGCCTTCTTTCACCAGACATTAGCTAAACCTATAATTGAACTTCTACAGGAGAGAAGGTTTCATCAGTTTTCAATTCTGCAATTCATCTAATAAAGCCTAATCTGCATTGTCATGCAGGATGAGACAGGAGAGATCTGCTCCAACCCTGACAAAAAGAGATCCTGAGGCATGATCAGGAACCCACTCTAATGCCCTACATGCAGGCCTCAGAGTTTAAACACTGAGCATGCCTACCCCAAGTATGTGACCCTAGAGGTCTCAAGAATCTTCTGTCTTTGGTTGGGTGTGATCCAGTGCAGCTGATACATCACACAAGGAAAGACAAAAGTCCAGGCAGGTGCTGGATAGATGGCTTATCCATTTGAGACTTTGTTTCTTAGAAGATCTAAAGAGTGGCATTAAGAATCCTCCATCTCGGGTGCTGGAGAGATAGCTCAGCAGGTAAGAGCACTGACTGTTCTTCCAGAGGACCCAGGTTCAATTCCCAGCCTCCACATGCCAACTTATACAACACATGCCAACTCCACAACCATCTATAACTACATGATCTGGCACTTTCACAGACATACATGCAGGCAAAACACCAATGCACATAAGATAAAAATTTAAAAAAATCCTCCATCACTTCTGCTCCAGGTGTAATCCATTGACCTCTTCTGCCCTCGAGTGAATTGTATGCATGTAGTGTACAGACATACAGCAAGAAAAACACCCATACACATAAATGAAATAATGCAAAAACAGAAACAACACCCTAACCAAATTAAAAAAATATCATCAAATACATTTTCCAGGCCAAGAGAACAAAATTCATCATCAGTAGAACAACACCACCACCAAAACAAAACAAACAAACAAACAAAAATCCTAATATCTGCCAAATGATCTTGGAATTCATGATCTCTGCTTTGCAGTTATAAGTGATGCTACCATTCAAGGAAATAAAAGGCATACAGCTCTGTGGTTACTAATTTCTTCGATATTCCCTTAGTGAATTTTATTTCTTGGGATGTATTAGAGAAACACTCTTGTGTTTCTCCTCTGTTTGTTCATCATGAGCATCCATGGAGTAGTGTATTTTAACACAGCTGAATTTATGACCACAAAGATACAGCATGGATATGTTTTTCATCATGAAGTTAGGTCCACAGATTTTGACACACTATCCACACCAAAAGCACAATTCTCTGTGTAGCTGTGACTGGGAACAAATAATGAAGACTAAGCCACATTACACTTGAAGAGGTCCATTCCTACCTGGTACTTCTTGTGTTACAAGACTGTGAACCACACATGAATACAGAAGGTTCTTATGAGATAAAAATTAGAGACTATGTTTTTATTCATAAGAATACATTAATTTTATTCAGTACAAGCTTAAAGTAGGAGAGTCAAAGTATGTAGTACATAGCCTTAACAAAACAGCAAATTAATTATAGTAACAAAAACAAATAAATGACAAAACTTCAAATGAAAAGAAAGAAAATCATATACTCAAGGAAATCAAAAGTAACCAAAACCAAAACACAGTTCTTAAGCTAAGCAGCATTCTCGTGCTGTATATTTTGCAACAGAGACCTACAGTCTGTTGATGGCCTTAGAAATATAGTGCAAAGACTGTGACTAATGGTAATAATGTCTTCAAGATGAATGTAGCTATGCCCCAATTGGGGTGGGGTGCTGTTGGACAAGTCCTTGCAAAGCAAAGCAGGAGTCATATTACAGACAATACCTCAAAGTCCTTAAAATTCGCTTGACTTATCTCCATGAAATTATTCAGGATGACCCATGAGGACAAGCAAAATTTGCATTCTCAGGCCCCTCCAGGATGACCAGCAGATCTTAATGACCCTCAGCACTTCTCTGAAGCCTTCCAAACATGCACTCTTGCTGAACCAGAGGCTAGGCAAAATAAAGGCCTTTATGATACATAGTTACCCAAAGAAAGGAAGAAAATTCAGCCCATGATTTCCATGGTTATAGGGATGAGATGCAATGGTGGTTTACTTGCTTTGCACAATCAGTGCTTCTGATGAAGAATTGTGTCTGCGAGATACCTTGACCTATTCTGTGCCCTGTTTGAGTTTCTGTTGGAATATTTCAGACATAGGGGACCAAGACATAAAAGCCTGGTGAGGACCTATCATGTCAGCTATCCAGCAAACACCAGGCTTATTCAGCAGGACAATCCAGTATGACCTTTGAGCTAAGGTCTTTCCTTGTATCCCCAAAGAAGCAGTGCCACAGAGCATCTGGGCCTAAACTTTTTCTCAGATTTAATAAACCTCTTACAAGTTAATTGTGAACTACACACTGTTCTGGAGCTAAAATAAAACACCACATTTCTCCAATAGTCCATATATATTATATTGAAAAATAACTGCATAACAATGTCTGAAAAGAGCACTGTAGAGAGGTCTTCTAGGGAGCCTAGCAACCATTCAAGTGAAGGCTGTTATTATATCTAGAGTACAGGAACCTGCCTAGGTTCCTCTTGTGAACCCCTCCATCTGCAAATCCCCAGAGAATCCATCTCCTAGAATCCATGCTCACTGAAGAGACACTATAATCAGCAAGAATGTGCAGTATACAAATCTTCCCAAGGGAAAGCATTGAACTGTAAAAGGGATATTAATGAAGAAAGACGTGATACCACTGCTAATAGAGAAGAGCAGAGATGGGACACGGACCCTTAGCCAGCATTGTTGACTCTCAGGCTCATGGATTTGACATGGCAGCCTCCTACTTACCTCTATGTAACACAGTCTTTTATTTTCCTACAAATGATTTCAATATAGATAAATAGATTTGCTCTACAACCAGTTTCAATAGTGATGAATAGTTTTTCTCTACCAACTGTTGAATATCTGACTTTACACCATTATCTGTCTCCTTTTGTTCTGTTGAGTTAGGTGGAGAGGCATGATGACCTGCTACTGTATTTGATGTTTCTGTGATGCAAAGTGAACTGATAGAGTACTTTCTCATTAAAGCTGGACTGTATTATCATTTAAGATGTTTGCTGACCAAGTGTATATATGTATAGATACATATGAATATGTACACATATGTTCAGAAACAAACCAGTTCATGCCTTTGTACATGCACACACACACATGCACACACAGAGACATACCTAAATACACACTTGTATGTACAAGAAACCATACTACAAACACCTAAAACAAGCACCTACCAATACAGAAATACACAACATACAACTGCTAACACACATGCACAAAAGCACACAGAAACACACAGACACACACAGAGAGACACACATAGAAACGCACAGAGACAAACACATCAATCCAAAGATTGCTATGTTTCAGCACATTTCCTGACACTTGAGAAGGGAGTTGGACCTAAGCTGTGTAGTAGGCTCTTAGAAAAAACCCAGGTTCTGCTGGTCAGGCCTGTACTTATTTCTGTTTCAGGAACTTTTCCGATGCAGATACTTGCTGATCCTACAAGAATTAATAAGCTCTATACAGATGGGCTGGTCCACACAATTCAAGATCCTAAGAAAGAGGGTTTTAAGAACATCCTCCAGGAAGCTTCAAGTAGAAACATATTCTGCTCTCTAACCCTACCTTGGCTCCCTCTCAGAAGACCCTGGTAGCACCATTAAAAAGACAGTTAGTCATGTTTATTATCCATGAACTTTACAAGACATTACAGTTCATGTGATATTAAAACATTTCTAATGACATTCAAAGCAAGCTAGGGAATTAGCATGCAATGATTTCTCTGAAATGCAGCACTCTACAAAACTGTGAGGGGGAAGTGTCCTGAAGCAAAGTCCTGTCCATGAAATACTCAGCAAAACAATGTCAGGTGAGGGATGCACTGAAGGTTTCATGAATCCTCATGGTGAAGCCAATAAGACACACCATGAATTTCCAGGGTGTTATCTCAGTACAGGATAGGCAAAGAAGTCTAACTTTTTATTTTTATAATAAGTATACTTTAAAACTTTTTATTATAAAAGACTCTAATTACAAAACAATAAATGGGGTGCCTTTCTTTCTGTCCTGGGAGAAGGCTGGACCAGAGCCTCTCTGAGTGAGGCACCATAGAGCAGGAGGAATGATCTTGGTCCTAGATAATTTTGGAAGTGGCATCCTTAGACACCTCTTCATTCCATAAAGCTGGAAGGGGTGGTGGTCACAGGACCAGGAGCTCCTCTGCCTAGAGTGATAGGGCAGCATTGGCAGCCTGGGAGGTAGAGCCAAGGGAGAGGCCCTTACAGAAACAGCCAGGAATGTCACTACCAGCCAGGGTGCCTGTCCCCATGACCTGAGTGTTGGAGATGTAGATGCTCCTCTTGCTGCCACCATATGGTAGGCATTGAGAGGAAGAGTGCTGTGTGAAAGTCCCTGGGTCATGGAAGGACCCAGACTTGGAGATTCTGGAAGAAGCTTGGTATCTGGGCCACTGGATACTGAAGATCAACAGATGGCCAGTTATAAGAACCCAGGTGAGATGGCCTCAGTGGTCAGTCAACCAAACCTACTGTTTTTCCACCAGTCTAGGGAACCATCCTATGTGCCACTGGGGTTCCTGTACTTTTGCCTTCTTCCCTCTAAGAGCCTCATACTCCCTTTTGAGAATGAGAGGCTGGTGTTCAGGTTCCAAAGGGTCATTTAAATAGGACCACCAAATCCTTGGAGACAACTTTTGTCTCATATGTGCAGCTGTTGTTGAGCACCCCTTTGTGCCCCATATCCTGTTCTGGTTCCATGAGTACCATGTTTGCTTCCTGGTTGTTCCGCAAATGGGTGGGCCAACTAACCCAGGGATAGGAATTTGTAATGAATGAGGGAAGGGCTGGAAAGGGGAATCTGAGGTCACATGGTAAGGTTTGGGAAGGGTGGGCTGGGCTAAAAATGAAATTATTCACTTTTAAGTTTTGGCAATATGGGTTCCATTTGTTTGATAAGTATAAGTGGGTTGGAAAACTCACCTATGCTTTACGTGGAGCCTAGGTTTGTAGGATAAAACCCATCCTGGGTCACCAACACCCTCCTCCCTCTCCCTAGGGATTTAAGCCTAATGACAAGAAATTCATGAGAAAGCACAGTGGGCCAAGTTGTGTGTCTGAACCTGGAACAGACAGCATTGGCTTCGTTCATGTTAATAAAGTAGTTTTTTACATCAATATCAACAAACTGAAAACAATAAAATCTGTAAAAATGTGGAGAGAGCCACCATGTTCTTCCTCTCTATGAGTAGCTTACCCTTGTAGCAGTGACTTGAGACCAAATAATACCAGGAGCTCTGCTGGGAGGTGACAGATGATTCAAAGATGCTTGTCAGATAGCTTACCAAAAGCAGGAAGTTAAGATTCAGTGAGAGATCTGGGCTTAATTTGCAGAAAGACTGCAAAACCACATGTAATTAACTGGCCTCTCAGCATACCCACCAATATACATATTGGCACAGACATGCATATCCCCCTCCCCAAGACACACCAGAAATCATAAGTGAGCAGGAAACAGTAAGCAGACCTCAATGCTGGAGGATCCATTGAATGTACAAAAGCTAAAGTTTCAAGTGAGACCCAGGACTGTGCTATTCATCCCTTAGGGACTAAAAATGCTTAGTGAGCAGCTTCTCCTGCAGACTAGGTTGAGAGATTTGTAGAAATTTTTTTCTTGAAGCCTAACATCTTTGACCCTAACCCTCAGGCAGAGAGAAGCCTTTCTTCACACAACCCTGTTCATCCAGTCAGCTCCTGAATAGAAGCTCCAGGAAAGAACCCTAGCAACACTGACATGAAACAGGACTGACAAGCTGCTTCTCAGGCTCTGTCACTGTGAACCAAGGTCTAGACTGGGTTAAGAGACCATTTTGCAATGCAGGGAAAGGGAATGTCCTTCCCACCAGCTGTGATAATCCCTCTTTCCTATAGATCATAACATCCACATATGCAGTAACTAAAGCATAGTGGCATCCTGATACTTGATAACAGGTCTTCTTTTTCACCATATATTTTGGCTATAAGTCTTAGGTCCAAATCGTTTCTGTTGTAATAAATACTGAAGCCCCTGTGTACCTGGTTCCATGTTTAATGAAGCTTTCCCACCCATCCTGAGTGATGCATCAGACTCTTACATGATATCTGGGGGTTGCCATGAGTTCTAAACCGATCTCTTTCATCATGTTTGTTTCCTCTTACAGTTACTGATGAGCATCTGTGGGTCATCATCTGGCAAGATTGATGCCAGAGGGGTTTTCAAACCAGACTCCAGGATGGTTCTGAAATAGGACCTGCTACTGTTTCACATGTGCATTAAACAGCCAGGGTTTTGGTGTTCCTTTGAGAAGAGTCTCAACTGCATGGGGTGAATGTAAGTATAAGATGCTAACCCAGAGTTAACTTCTCTGCTTCTTTCACTAGAATCCTGGTAGCCACCACAGCTCTTAAACAAGTAGACCAACCTGACTATACAGGGTCCAATAGCTTGGACAAGTCTAGTACACTGTGATTCCATGGGCCTACAATGTGTGGTTCCACACCCTTTGCAGTAACTTTGTTTCATGGGCCTATAGATGAAAAGGTTTGAAAGTATCCTGAAGTGCTATGGTTAGAACCAAAATCACCTGTCTTCAAAGTCTCAAAGATGATTTGTGCAGACTCATTCCAGATTAGAGAACCAATGGCCTCATTTGTGCTGGGAATTTTTCATTGGGAGGTTTTTAATGATTCTTTCTACTCCTATAGGGGACATGGGATTGTTTAGATAGTTTACCTTATCTTGATTTGATTTGGGTATGTGGTATCTGTGTATAAAATCATCCATTTCATCTAGATTTTCCAGATTTGTTGAGTATAAGCTTTTCTAGTAAGACATGATGAATTTTAAATTTCCTGTTTTTGTTGTTATGTCTTCATTTTCATTTCAGATTTTGTTAATTTGGGTACTGTCTCAGTGCCCTTCACTTAGTTTGGCTAAGGGTTAATCTATTCTGTTGATTTTCTCAAAGAACCAGCTCTTGCTCTTGTTGACACTTTGTATCTAGCTCTTTGTTTCTATTTGGTTGTTTTCAGCCCAGAGTTTGAGTATTCCCTGCTGTCTACTCCTCTTAGATAGGTTTGGCTCTTTTTGTCCTAGAGACCTCAGGTGTGTTGTTAAGTTGCTGGGCTAAGATAACCTCAGATTCCTTATTAAAGCACTCTGCACTGTGATTTTTACCCTTAACACTGCTTTTCTTGTGTCCCAAAAGTTTGGGTATGCTGCATCTTTGTTTTCATTGAATTATAGAAAGTCTTTCTTTATTTCTTACCTGTGACTCTGGTTATAACAATCCTGTGGGTATATGGGTATGATAAGACCCTGGGAAGTACTCTACAAAAGGAGCAGGATGCTCTTATGACCCCTGTGTGACCTCACCTTTGTTATGTTTGTGGGCTTCTGTAGTGGTGCTATGAGCCCAGCTGGTAAGTCCTGGAATAGATTCCTAGTGTCCCATTCTCTTTTTCTCTTTCAGGATACTAATGAGGGTAGATTTGATGAAAATATAGTCTTAATCCAAATAAGCATCCCATTAATCCTTGTGGACCATCTGGATGAAGCACCAAGTTCCCGGATAGTTCTGCATGAAATTCCCAAAGCCAGCAAACTGGAGCCAGAAGAAATCCAAGCAGAAGGCATCCATAACCAGCACTGCCAGCACTTCCCCAAGCACAGGGTATTGTGGCTTGAGTGGAAGAAGAGATGTGTTCAAGACAGCTGGCACTCCAGTACCATAGCCAGCACCTACCATGTCTAGACCAGCACAAAAAAGATCATGAAGGAGGAGGCTTCACATAAATGATTGCCTGGGTCAGGCAGCAGTTCCTGTAGACTTTGGGTTTGCTGCTAGACAGCCAGCACCTCTGGACTGACTGACACTTGCCCAGCGTCTTCTTTACTGCCATGCCACACAGTCACACTTAGAGCACAAATATGAGTGATGCAGGGGTGAAGGACCATAGGACCAAGACCCTTAGTGCACCTGCAGCACCAGCAAGATCACATTGACCATCAGCTATGCAGAAAAGAGCACACTGCCCATAATCAGAAAGGACCTAAGTTCCACTTAAGTGGATGGTCAGAAACAATAGGACTCATTCAAGGTCCCTGCTCCATTATACTGGAGGGGAAGCTACATTCCAGCCAGATGTGGTGAAGACCTAAGACCTTCCTTTTGTAGCTAGGCATAGAGTTAGTTCAGCAGAGAAAGTCTGCAGGAGGCAGTGTGTTGTTCACAGTTATATCCCCTATCTTAGCATCAATAATACTGTCTAGGTTGGGTAACTGTATGTGGTATGAATCTCCAGGTGGGGCAGTCTCTGGATGGCCTTTTCTTCAGTCTCTGTTCCACAGTTTTTCTCTGTATTTCCTCCCATGGGTATTTTGTCCCCTTTTCTAAGAAGGACCAAAGTATCCACATTTTGGTCTTCCTTCTTCTTGAACTTCATCTTGTATGCAAATTAAATCTTGGGTATTTCCAGCTTTGGGGATAATATCCATTGATCAGTGAGTGAATACCACATGTGATTCTTTGTGATTGGGTTACATCTCTCAGGATGACATTTTCTAGTTCCATCCATCTGCCTAAGAATTTCATGAAGTCATTGTTTTTAATAGCTGAGTAGTACTCCATTGTGTAAATGTACCACATTTTCTGTATCCATTCATCTATTGAAAGGAATCTGGGTTCTTTCCAGATTCTGGCTTTTATACATAAGGCTACTATGAACATAGTAGAGCCTGTGTCTTTCTTATATGTTGGAGCATCTTTTGTGTATATGCCCAGTAGTGGATGTTGAACATTTCTTTATTCATCACCTGGTATTCCTCAGTTGAGAATTCTTTCTTTAACTCTGTATCCCATTTATTAATGTGCTTATTTGATTCTCAATTCCATCTTCTTGAGTTCTTTGTATATATTGTATTATTAGCCCTCTTTCAAATGCAGAGTTAGTAAAGATGTTTTCCCAATCTGTTGGTTGCAATTTTTTTCCTATTAACAGTCTCCTTTGGCTTACAGAAGTTTTGCAATTTTATGAGGTCTCATTTTTCAATTCTTGATCTTAGTGCATTACCAGTGGTGTTCATGTGGGTATATGAGTACAGATGGGAGCCCCTCTCTATGTGTTTTTGTGAATGTGTGTATCTGTGTGTTTACATATGGCCATGTGTGAAGGTCTTCGTACAATATTGTATGTGTGTATGAGCACACATGCATTCACATATATGTTCTTTCCCAGGTATGGGTGAGCATCTGTGTCCTCATGTTGAGTATATGCGTAGGTTTCGGATGCCTGTATGAGCTTTTGTGGCTGTGGTTGCTTCTGTATGTTTGAATGTGTGTGTATGTGTCTCTCTGTCTGTCTGTCTGTCTGTCTGTCTGTCTGTCTGTCTGTGTTTCTATGTATTTTCTCATACACATGTTTGTGGTTTTTTGCACATGTTTATGTTCACTTGCTCATGGAAGGAACATCTTTAACAATGATTGTACCCACCTTAGGTGAGAAAGTACTATGACTACTCAGGTTTTTACCACTCTGTATCAAACATTGCATGAAGCCACCCAACTTTTTACATGTCCACCCTGGAACAATCAAAACCTGTAATTGTAAATATAAAAGTTCTCAGGAGTTTGTAGAGGCAAAAAATGTTCATTTACAATACAATCATTTGGAGGAAACCAAAGGAATGAGGTACACAAAGGTTAGGAGGAGGCTGCTGTGGCAAATCAAGGTCCTGGGGAGGCAGAAAGGGTAGCTGGGAAGTTGTGTCCCTTCTCTGTCCTGGGTAAATGGTAACAGCTCACTGGATGGCCAGGGGTTCACTGTTTCTCCCTTACAGCCTGTTTTCTTCTCATCCTCAATGCCAGCTAGCATTTTCTTTCCACATTTGCCTAACACTGAATCAGTTATCCTTGTCTTTAGAACTTGACCTGGATTTTGTTCTTTGAGAGATTAGAGTAGCCGTGTGTTTGCAGGTGCTTCCAACACAAGCGGAATTCACATAGCCATGGTGAGGTGTGAGAACAGGTCTGTCTCAGTGAAGTGCAGCCCACTTAGGCTCCTGATACACTAAAGCTCTGTGTCAGCAGCACTCAGTACCTTCTTTTATCCCAAACTTGTTCACACTGTGTTAAAATTGACTTCATGGAAATTTGGGGGAGATGAGGACCCTTCAGATATTGCTGTTGGCAGTGCATGGTAGAGCCCTGCCAGAAGTCATGTACCATTCTTCAGAAAGTTGAACTGCAGTTTCCAGGTGACCCAGTGATTCCAGAATGAGAAGTGGGTGTCCACAGAGAAACTAGGGGATATTTGGATTTTAGCAGCATTCCTTAGAGCAGCCCCAAATTGAGATTATCTCAATGTTCTTCAATCAAAGAATTAAAATGTACAATGTGGTCCAGCCCTTCCATGAAATAATATATTTTGGTATGAAATCATACGTCATTTGGACATGAGATCATCAGCCTTCTGTTAGCCAATCAAATCCCTGATAAAATCACCTTACAGGGATTAAAATTTTACTTTGCCTCCTGTTTGTGAAGATTTTCTAGTTTCCTGACCTCATTGCTCTGTGGTTAAGAGAGCTTCTTTTGGAGAAAACTGTTTCTCTTAAAGCAAGAGGGAAGCAGTGTGTGAGAGCAAGGGGCTGGTCCTTGCTGGGGAACTAAGCCTTTCCTATACAGCCTGGAGAACTTGCTAAGTGTGCCTTGTTGCAAGGAAAGGACTCCCATGAGTCCACTTGACTGTGCACTTTGTCAGAGTTCTCTATCTCTTCCTCCCATTGTGATCTTTCTCCATCTGACAAAAGTTAACTTTCTTTTCTACAGTAGTGCAGGTTATAGCCACTTGCATTAGCATTAATGGGAAACTGAACACATGATTGTAATGCACATTGCTTTTCTGTGTTCATACATGTAGTTGTGTATGTTCACAAGTGTACATGTATCTGTGCAATCACACTGTAACACACACACATGTGCTTTTAATCCTCCATCAAGTCACAATTATCTACTGAACAAGAGCATAACAGACTGGAGGAAAGAGTGCAGTACCTGCTGAAGCAGAAAGAGTTGGTCACCTATTGGCAGTAAAACTGCAGCATTACTTGAGTGTCCTCCAAAAGAACTTAAGAGCTCAGGCTGGGAGGAAGGGTAAAACCAAGTGGGTCCCCTATATCTTTGTCCTTTTAGAGTTTCTTAACATTTGCCTGGTTCTCAGCTCTCCATATGTTGTGGATAATCCAGCATGGTATACTGTGATGCTATCATGATGCTACCCTGACAGAGTAAACACCAATAGCATCATACTACCTCTTCCAATCTGTGTTGAAGTAGACCCCATATTATTCACAAGTGTTGCTGAAGATAATGTAGTTTAGAGATGAGGACAGTTCCTCTCTCTGTTGTATTAGTGGTTTGCTCTTCCAAAGGCAAACAACTGGAGATTCCCCAGTTTCACAGCTTGAGTGAAGTGACTGGCCAAGAGCCATGCAGGGGGAATGACAAATAACTTAAAACTTATGGAATGCAGCCCATGGGTTACCACAGCCACAGGGGTAGGCCTTGGTGTGGAATGGCCATTAAGATGACATTGGACATTGTGCTGTTATGAAGTACTGCTCTGCTTCTTGCCCTCACAACCCTCTGAATCTATGAGTTATTTGAAAACATTATGGGTGCTTCCTGTCCCCCACCTGACAGTGTCTCTGGCATTCACAATATTAATGCTTGATTTCTTTCAGGCATTGCTGGTGGAGCACATCCTGATTCAGTCACCACCCTGAAAAATATGTAGATTGCTGACAATGACCACCACCCTTAGAAAACCTTTGGGAGAATAAAGATTTTAGTGAAGGTCTGTAGCCATGTTTGGTACTCCTGACTCTGATATGAAAACTTTAGAGAACACCATGAAGATCAAAGGCATACTTAAAGATATGGACCTTTTTGTTCAGAGAACAAAACCATGGTAGCACTGGCTTACAGGACTCTCACTGAGGGTGGAAGGGGGCTAATTGATTTTGTATACCCTTATTTTGCCCTCAGCTTCCTGATAGGACTTATGAAGAATTGCTAAGGAGTAGATACACATTTTGAGGATTTAAGGTAGATATGACTGATTTTTATATAAATGTTTACATTTGTGATACTTTTCAGAATTTTACAAGATTACTTTAAAATAGATAATAAAATAATTACTTCTTTTTTTATTACAACAAATTGCTGCCTTTCAGTAAGAGAAACTAGCTGAGAAATTTGCCTTCTTTGCTTACACTTTGTTAATCTATAATAAGTTGCTTGGTTATGAATGTAAGTAGGTTTTTAAAAATAATTTGTTTTTTTACCTTAATATGTAATGTTTTTTCCTTTAATGCTAATGATGTATTAACACATTGTTTTTATCATAATCATTTACTGGTAGGAAACTAAAACATAATCACATTGTAATTGTATACTGCTTGAAAGAATTTGCTGGGACATATAAACAATGGAGGAAAGAATAAAGCATGGTGTGGTGTGGCTGGAGAATTGTCTCTTCCATCCATCGACCATGTGTGTACATGTGAAAGTTGTGTTAGAGCGGGTTGGAACATTGTTTCTACTCTTTACCAATTGTGTTACTTATGTATGTATATATGTGTGGAATACTTAGAGCCTGCATGTTGGAGCTTTGCTGTAACCATTTACTGTGTGAATATGGATATGTCTATCTGTAGGTCTGAATACATGTGTGTGTGTGTGTGTGTGTATGTGTGTGTGTGTGTGTCTATGTACTTTTGAGTACATTTGACCTCTTTGGACAGAAGATAATCCCCATGGATTTGTTGAATCTTGAATTAGCACACAGGCATGAAAGAGTTGGCTGAAAGAATCACACAGTGGTCAACATATTACAGGAATAGCCTGCTCTAGACTTAATTCTTCTTCACAGAGCAGATATCAAATGCTTTATATATTATGCCAGAAGAGAGCAATAAATTATCAAAAAGCATCCCTTAGGTCAATGAAGTGTATTTTATGAAATACCACACAATGTTAAACCCTGTGGGAAGTAACAGTTACATGGTTGGAAATTTTCAGGTAACTCCCTGACACTCAAGAACTATGTTGAGTATTGTTAGAAAATGTGAAGCCAGCTTAAAGGCATGTGCACAGAAGGCGCCATTTCAAAAGTATCCAGAGGCAGCATGATGAACTACATTCAGGGCAAAGATGTTGTCTCCCAGACCCAGAAATTCTGATGAGATCCAGCTAAGAATAAAGGAATCATATATGGGATTCACTTATGAATCAGGTGACAGTACAACTGGACAACAACAACAAACATGACCTTCAGGGAGAACGACCTGAGCTTTCAACCAGTGTTGTACCTGCAGCTGATGAGATTCATGTATGAGCCTCAGATGGCCAAAATATCAATGTGAAAGACAAATTCAGCTTCTCAGATTAATCAACATTTGCTGAATCTTGGTGGAAAAAAAGAACCTAAGGACACTGCAAATTATTTACCATGCAGTCATGAATCCCACTGGAGAGAATAATGATCCATAGTATGTGGTTAATCTGAACCACAAGGATGTCTACAAATGGTCTAATTTGGGGGTTATGTGGTGTGCTAACAGTGTATAACAGAGGAGGTAATGCTCTCTTTCAAGATGGGTGCTCCTAAACTTATGGAGCATGAGGTACTGTGGACTCTTCTAGATACATGCTGTCCATTGTGTGTGTCATGAAGGATGTGTCCAGGATATGAAGTGCATCATCCACAATTAAGTTAAACCCAGTGTCACAGACAGAACTTAGGATTCCTGCTCCACTCTTAAAACGCCTTTGATAAATGAAGACATATTAGAGTTTCAGAGGAATCATCTCAAAAGTGTAGCTGTAAAACTTTCTGTGAAATAGCATTTCAGAGAATTCTACTGCTGCAACTGTTTAACTGCCATTATTCATTTCTCAATGTTATAGGTCAGGACCAAGACATTATTAGACATGCCTGTGTGGGAACAGTAAGAACTTGTATCATAGTTCAAGCTAAGAACTTAAGAAACTCACTATTTGCAATTAATGTAAAAAGTGCCTACTTGGGAATGAACAAAGCTTTAAGAGAATTAGGCTCAACAGCCATTCCACAGCCAAGGAAGCAATAGCATATCCAGGTCAGTGCTGCTGTGTGCTGGATGTGTCAGAAAAAGCAGGAGGATAGCTATGAGTATCCACAACAAAGCATCAAGAACCCTTAGGATGGTAGAAATTATAGTCTATATTATATTGTGTACATTATATTATATATTACATTACAAAATTATTGGTGTACATCAAGAAGTGCGTCTTCTTAGGAGTAGAAATACTTGAGCAGAGGTAACATGAGGGTCCAGATAGGCAAGAGAATTCTGTTTGTACACAGAGGTGTGTGGGATACCCCTCTTGTTGAGCTTGCATCAGGCAGGACTTCAGAGAAGGCAGAAGCACATCCATAGTGGCTCAGAATTCAGGAGAAAAAGTTCAAGAGTTAAAATTAATACTTGTTTTGATCTGACATCTGATAATCTTTAGAGGAGATGAGTTAACTAAAGTTAAAAGTCTTTGCTCAAAAGCCTATAATACCTTTAATCCTTAGCTTTGGGAAGGCTGCACCTAAAAAGCCCCCCAAAAAGTCTAAGAAGCATTGTCCTGATAGGCTATTACCTCTAAAACTGCCTTTACACCCTGTCTTCAGGGCTGTCCACATGGTTTAGTTCAGTGCTGTGCAACCGCAGCAAGAGAATACTGCTCATCTTGATTGTTTGTTTGTTTGTTTGATTGATTTTGGTTTGGGTTTGTTTGGGTTGGTTTGGGTTTTAGGCTTTTTGTTCCATTGGTTTGTGGTTTTGATATTTATTTTTCTTTCTTTTGTTCTGGTCATTATTTTGGTATTTTGCTGTGGCAATATACACTGACTATACTGATCTAGCTGATTAGAGATTCCTTTAAGCCCCTATTAAGTGAAATGGCTGCATTTTTGTGAATTAAAAAATCAGTTTTCAAGTCTTCACTTTTTGACCGCTGTGTGTTGGCACACTCCTGTAGGCTCAGAATTCACAGACAGAGATGGATCTCTATGAGCTCCAGGCACCATGGGCTACATGGTGAATTCCCAGCCAGCCAGTTCTACACAGTACTTTTTAGGGGGCATGGATGTCATGACCTACCCTGTGGATACCCACTTAATAATGAAAAATGTATCCATACTGTATCCTTTAGGTCATATACTTAGAAACCCCTAAAATATGGTGCAGGAATTCACATGTTTCTGAACTAGTCATGCAGACCAAATTAATGAGAGTCACAATTGTATTGTTCTAAAGCCTCTTAGGAAAGGAGTATTCATTCTGGGTGTATACAAGAAACCAGGAAATCCAGAGCCATCTGCCTCTCATTTCCTTGAAATACAGCCTCCGTAATAACTGTAAACTTGAAATGATTTCCCAGATTGAGACGTCCCAAATATTCATGTTGAGAAAACCCAGACATGTGGAGACTTGGCTTTATTCTTATCTAATATTAGTGTGGCTACACATTTGGAGATTTTGTGGTGTTGTTTGGTTTTGGAGGGTTGTTGTTTGTTTTCTTTTATTTATATGTAGCTTTCTCTGCTGGATGTCTGCACCCACACACATGCAATTCCTCCCAAGGCCAGAAGAGGGCATTTCCTTCCACTTAGAGCCAGAGTAATAGGATTGTTAACTGCCCTCTGGGTACTATTGTGGATGGACAAATGCTCTTAATGAAGAGCCTTCTCTCCAGTCCCTACATTCGATCTTTGTCCTTCCAGACTTGTGTGGTTTCTCATTGAAAGAGATTACCCCAAACCAGAGATAGAAGTTACTGGAGACCTTTATTTAGGTACAGGTGCCTGAAGATGGCATGCTAGTTTTCTTGGGTCACCAGGCACCCATGCAGTACTCTTGTGGGTTCAAGATTATGCCCTAGAATCACAGATTGTCAGGTTTGGAGGAGATTTGTCACCTCTCATGCCAGATAACCATGCAGATTAGGCATGGAATGCCTAATAATGAAATGCCCAATTAAGTAGATCCTCTTAGGGGCAGAGGTGGAGGAAGGAAACACCATTTAAAAGTCAGCTGAACAGTGTTGGGATGAAGCTTCAAACTATTGTGCCAGGATGGAGCCTGAAGCAGAGGTCACATGCCTCTAGTGGAGGGCATGCCTGTGCAAAGCTCGGAAGGGGGATCGAGAGATGGTTGATGTTGATCTTTAACCACAGTAGACTTCAGAGTGTATTGAGGAAGTATTTCTTCCAGTGGATGCTTCAGTCTTGAGAAGTTGCGCTGGAACAGATCTGATTTCTGAGACTAACAGTGAGTCAGAAACTTCATGTGTAAAGAAAACAATCCCTTGCCTCCCCAACCTGATGCTGTCAAACCATGGCTTTTAATCAGCAACTTGAGAAGTATTGAGGGAAGGGGTTCAATTACTCACTGTTGGTCAACTCTTTCTAAGCTCATGCTGACACAGAGGGGACACCTGTAAACACACAGAAAAACAGTCACCATCACATGATATAAGTCTTTTGTACATCTGTCCATTCTGTGCAAGGAGCCTGGGGCTTACTTACTTGTAGGTCCTCAGCACAGTGCTTGACTCTTGATGAATGCTACCAGCCAGGCAGATTAACCTGGCTCTCACTACTGCCATTTGTATAGGCGAAAAACAGCTGGACATCTTCTTTCATCTACTAAACTTTCCTGAGTATGCAGTGTGGACTAAGGCCTTTTTTCTTTCTCTTTCAGATAGACATCCCTAGTCTTGAAAGCATTCTGTAAGCCATTCTCAAGGACCAACCTTGTAGCAGCCAAACTGACTACTGAGTCTCATTTGCCCTTTGTCTTGTAGCTGTTGTCGCAGATGAATGAAGTTACAGGCCTGGAATGTAACTCAGGGGGGTGTTCAGTGTCCAGTGTAGGGGTATACCATGGCTGGGGGGAAGATGGGAGGAGTGGATGGTTCATGGAGCACCCTCATAGAGGCAGGGAGAGTGGGATGGGATAGGGGGGTTTCTAAGGGGAGGCCTAGAAATAGAAAACATTTGAAATGCAAACAAAATATCCAATTTTTAGAAAGAATTAAAAAAATAAACCAGATTCACTTCATACTGACCTTCAAAGTTGGAAATTCCTGCAATAGAGGTCCAGCATCCCATTACCTTTGTCATTGTCAGGATACTAGTGGGAGTAGGTTTGATGGAAATATCCTCTCAAGAATATTCACAGAGTCAATGCTTCTTGTGGAGCATCTGAATGAAGTACCAAGTTCAAGATTAGTTCTGCATGAACTTCCCAAAGACAGTGGAGTGGAGCAAGAAGAAAGTCAAGTAGAAGGCATCCATTTCCATCTCCTTCAGCACCTTTCCTCAGGACAGGGTAACTTGGTTAGGTAGAAGAAGGGAGGTCCTGAGAGATCTGGCCCTCATCTGCTCAGAGAAGGTGCCAGGTGTATTGGGAAAATGTGGGTGACGGGAGAGTATTGAGCAGCATGTAAAGTGAATAAGTAAAAAATATATTAATACAAAAATTATATTACATTCTTTAACAGAATGGGAAAATGTATTGCTCTACTAACTCTAGGGTGGATACACTGGCAAACACTTTAACATCTAGAGTGACTAGATGTTGTACAGCAGGATACCTTTGTCATTTACATATACTGTGTACACAGCAAAGATAAATAAAATGGAGGACTTGCAGCCCAATGGACTCTGCTCACCTTTTCCAGAACTCTTGAGGCCTCTGTTCACCCAGGTCTCAGGGCTCATCCAAAATGCAGTCCAGAACAAACCCTGGCCAAGTGTTCCTGGGTTCCTGGCAGATGTCTGCCTCAGGCTGCAGAGGCACTAAAGGGCCAGACATGGCCTTCAGAGAGCAGGCATTCTTTCAGCCATTCCAGGCGTTCTGCCATCCAAATGCAGACTTATGCAGAGGCCTGTCATCTCATAAACAATCTCTTAGGTAATCCAAAAATGGGATGTCATCCTACAGTCGTGATGTGTTGGGTAGACCATACAAGTTTACTAACATCTCTATGACTGTTTTCCTGACTTGAAATTGAATTTTGGGATGGATCATCTGTGGAGTGGTTGCTAAGAATAAAATCATTGACTAACATAAATAATACAGCTTTACATAAATGGGTTTAACATTCTAGGTGCCGTGCAATTAGCTGCGGGAATTAAAAACAAAAACCAAACCAAACAACAGGAAGACTAACCACAACAATTTTAAATACAAACTGTTGAGTGCTGGGATGAAAGGCATGTATTAACAATGAACAGCTTTGTAGGTATTCATAATATAAAACAAACAGACATACACTCCTATTGCAGTTGTAGCCGTTGCAGCAGAGATTGCTGTGTGATATTGTGTGCTGCTTCCTTTCCCCAGATAGCTCAGGCCTCCAGTCCTGTACCAGGTGTGCTGGACATAAGAGTAGCCTAGTTGACCTGCCTGCTGCCATGGCATGATTCTGCAGCAACCCTTCTTTTGGTAAACAGGAGTCTGAATCCAGTTGGCCCATTGTTGGGGCATCCAGGAACCTTCAGGGCAGGAAACTACCAAGACACCATCAGTGAAATTTCAAAAGAGAAATCACATTGGGAAAACATGTGCCCTAATGGGAAGAAAAGGCCCTCAAACTTCTAATGCATCAACAATCTTCCCCTCTTCTGTTGAGCTTTGCATGGTGATATTATGTGGCTCAAGGTAGTAGTCAAAGGCACATGTCACCCCGCAAAAGCCATACATGACTACACTGTTACATCTGTGAAGTTATGTGGCATTATAGCACAGATTCAGCACATCCAGGATAAGAATGCAGAAGCCACAATGCCAAAGGGACGCCCTCCTGAACTTATGGGCCCATTACAATTGAGGTTCAACCTGACCTCAGGCCATCCCACTCCCTGCCTAGCATCCTGATTCTTATGTGTGATATGAGTACAGTGTCATGGTACAACCCCCAACATCCTCATGCCTGGACTTGGGAATTGAGGAAGACAGTTATTGGAGAAGTGACAGCTATGAGGCTACAATGTAGTAGTGCACTATCCAGGTTGACCTTTGCTCACTGACGGCCACTTATACAATTGTCTGTTTGTATTTGAGAAAGGAAGGATGTGCACCTTAATACTTTGAAGAAGAAAAAGTTTACAATTTTACATTTGCCCTGTAGTTGAGCCCCTATGTTCCAAAGAAATGGGAGCTTTCCTTGCAAAAGATAGGATTGTAAACCAGAGATTTTGTGAAATACATGCATGTGTATATGGAAACAATGCCCACTATGAAGGAATGGACATTAAGAAAATACTATCCATGTTTTATACAGTTAAAGGTATAGGAGAATGATATTGGCCTCTGGGAAACAGGGAAAACCCGGGGAATTGGCCTGTATTTCACATGAATTGGCTCAGGTGGTATATTTATTATTGAGAACAATTTCCCACATTCATGGTCTCTAGAGATTTGGGTGCTAAAGAATTTTTTTTAACCCATGTCAGGGTCCTAACCAACTCTTTCCATCTGAAGCACTTCACTTGTCATGAAGCAGAGAGAAAACTCTAACTTTGGATGGAGAAGTTGCCAAAGGGTATTCCCTGGGTCATATGGGAGGCTCCAGGAAAGAGCACCCCAGAAACTGCACAATTTGGGGACAGCTATTTAGCAGGTAGGTCATGGCAGTATCCAGTGACATCATCAGGAATGCCTTCCTTGGACATTCTCTTGTATCTAGGAAAGAAGTAGAATATTCTGTGATGTCAACTGTGTTGTGGTGACAACAACTGCCTGTGGGATATTTCTTCAGTGCCTTTTGGGTTCACAAACAGGCATGTTTTCCAGGCTGCTTAGGCTTTTTCGGAAAGAGAATGGTGATCAAGGAGAGACCACTCCCAGTAAGAAAGAAGCTGGCCTCCTGTCTTGTAAGAAAGGAAGACTGAAATCATTCTGGGGAAGGCACAGTGAGTCCTGGGTAGAGTTGGGGAACTTTCTGGAAGAAATAGGCTTGACCTGGGCCTTCCAGGAGTATGCCTTACAAGCTGGAGCCTTGGGATTTCTCAATGGTAGAACAAGAGTCAAGAATTTCTGATTATTAGTTTGACAGAGAGCCAGGTACTGACAAGCCTGCAGCTACTTTTCTGGGAGCTATTTAATTTCGTTTTGAGTGGCAAAGAATGCCATCAGTAGGAACTATGAGATTAACAGTGTGTCCGTTCATGGTAGGAGTTGAAGCCCTCCATCCTCTGGATTACTGCAGGTTAAAGGAGTCTCTGAGGACAAGAACAGAGAAGGATGTGACTCTGGTCATGTGTGGGGGTCTCAGACACTTTGGGTTTCAACACACATGATTAGACCTTGATGGTGCTAAGCAATGTGAACTCCAGGATTTACCTGCATCACATCTGATATGAGCTGACAAAGATCCCTAAGTCGTTATGTCTGAGGCACCTTATGGATTTCAGTGCATAATACTCTCTGTAATAGAGAGTGTGGCATATGTATGATGATGGTGGTTGGGAAGAGGGATATAGCTGAGCAGAATAGCTCAAAGATTGCTTTTCTGCTCCTTCTGGGATTCACCCTGTCTCTAGCTTTTCCTCTTCCTCACCCTTCTTTTGTTGGTAACAGAATGGTCTCTGCTGCCCCTGGGCCATCCACTCTGCAAATTCATTTGTGTTTATTCATCTCCAGACTCTGCTAGGCAAACATCATCCCAGAATTCCACCATCAGTAACTGGAATGAGATGATGAGATTGGAAGAACTGAAATTGAAGATCAAGAAGATGAGCTTTGAGGAGGAAGAAATTAGTCAAATGCTGAACCTGTACAATTATAATGATTTGAACTACAGGTAGTAATTATGCTCAGTCCCCTGTTGACTGTATTGTGTCCTCTCTATTAACCCAAGATTTCCTCTCATCAAAGGAGTGTGTCATCTCTAATCATGCATGTTAGAAAGCCCTGACAGGTGTTGTGAAGTAGGATACTTGACCTTGAGGTACTTGGAGTTTGATTGGTTCTGTCCACAGCTGGAACGACTTGGTCAGATTTGCTGCCTCAATGTGTAAATGAAATGCCTGCAGGTCATCACTGCTTTCCTCTGAGTTTGGTCCTTATACTCTGAGACTATGGCACCTCCCTGGATTTAGCTGGCATTCTAATTGTGTTTGTGGGTGGGTTGGTGTGTATGTGTGTGAATGTAGTTGTGTTTGTGCTGTTAAGGATCTGAGGCTCTGCGACCTTTGATGGGGTTTGAGGATTTGTCAGATGCACAGTTTGCAGGTCAGGAATGTGTTGAGTCAGTAGACAACCAAATTGTTCAACTGGGTACTTTGCTCTTTGTGTTTGCACTGGTGACACATAGGAATCTCCTGGGGAGGAAGTGTTATTAAGCCTCTCCCTGGAAATACTCTTCTTGTCCTCTGAGAATTCATGTAACAATAGAAACCAAGGATTGAGAGGCCTGCCTTAAAAATAAAAGAAAAGTCATCAGAAAAATCTATTGGGCCCAAGATTGTGGCGGAGACTAGGAGAAACTTCTCACAGAACTAGTGTATTCCTTCAGGCTCACACGAGATGCTCTTGGAGGTCTGCTCCCTCCATTTGGTCCCCTGGCTCTGCTGTCCTGTGCCAAGGATTATAAGTTTAATCAGCACCAATAGGCCCCATGTCCAAAGAGCAAGGCTGTGGCATATATTGTTGGCTGGGGTAGTCCAGGATACAGCCGTTCTGCATATGACACTTACAGAAATATTTGCTCTGTGTGCCATGCCCTAACACAGGATGAACATTGAATTCAACATCATTAAAAGAAACCACGAAAAGACCATTATGAATATCCAGAAAATGACAGAGTCAGTAATTGATGCCATGGAGAAATACAAGGACCTCATTGAAGAAAACTATTCCTACAGGTGAGTGACTGACAAAGCTGAGACCCCAGCTCTAGACAGGGAATGCTTCTGTCCTTCTAGGACTTTGAACAAAAGTAAGGGCTCTGGTTCTATACTGTTTCTTAAAAGGAACTCTGCCTTGAGGCAAGGGTCATGGATTTGTACCTCTTGCACTCAGGTGTCCTAAGTGTGAAGAGTGTAGAAGTGGATAAGTTTGTAAGACCTTTCAGTCTTTATTCTTCCAAATTCAGGATCCTCTACATAGAAAATATTTTCTCCTCGATGGGAATATCAAGCAACACTGAACCTCTATGGCTCTGACAATAGATTTAAAGATCTGGGATCCATGACAAAAATGGAAAGAGTGTATTCCTGTTGGGTCTTCTCTCCTCTCTCAGAGGGGAATTGCCCTCTACCTGCTGATGGTTTTCTAGTACCAGGGACAGATAAGCACCCATGAGGAACATTTCATCTTCCTTGATGGACATAAACCCACTTGCTGTCAGGCCTTACAGAAGTAATTTCAGTCTGGGGGAATGTGGCTGGTCTCTGGATGAGACCTGCCTCTACTTGGTGCTGATATGTATACTGGGGACTCTAGTCTGAGGCTGTCTGGGGACCAGGACACTTGCAGGGATGATGGTACTGGGAGGAGTGACAGGCAAATGGAAGCTGGCTGGGAATCACCATTTTGTTTGTTTGTGGTTCAGCACCAGGCACTGCCAACTCCTTAGAGAATGTTCTCAACTGAAAGACAATGTCAGGATATTGCTGCAGAGTGGGAACAGAAATCTGCTGGTGGAGCAGAGTGAACCACAAGTGTCCTATGGAGAAGATAAGAGTTTCTGTGAGGAGTCCAACAAGAACATCTATGCCCCGGGTGCCAAGCATCAGCAGGTAGGATGAGGCATCAGAGGCAGAGCCCTCATGAGTAACCACAAACATAGACCAACCAGTGTCACTCACTTGAATCATCTGCTTCGCCTAAATTACCTTTCCTTCAAACATGAGAGATTACTCATGGTTTTATGCTAACTTATAAGTTTTGGTGTCTCTCTCTCTCTCTCTCTCTCTCTCTCTCTCTCTCTCTCTCTCTCTCTCTCTCTCTCTCTCTGTGTGTGTGTGTGTGTGGTGTGTTTGTGGTGTGTAGTGTGAATGCTTGTGCATCTAAGTTTTATTTGGCCAGGTATGGATGATTGTGTTTATACTAATATTTTGTGTTTGTTTAATGCAAGATGATTTTGCAAGTGTTTTTTTTTTTGGTATGGGTGTTTGTATATACAACAGTGTGTTTGTGTGTGTGTGTGTGTTGTTAATACATGTGTCTCTCTCTATTTCTCTGTGTGTGTCTTTGTTCAGACATGCACCTGTGTTGTTTCTAGATGCCAAGTTTAATGAGAAAAGCAATCTGAGATTTCAGTTTGCTTCCACGAAATATCAAATACAACAGTCCAATTATTCTGCATCAGAACCTAGCTCCCAAGAGAAACAGAACACAAAAAACTCTTGTAAAGTCAGATTGTCAAATGATTAGGGGCAAACTGTTGATTCTCATTGAAGTCATTTGGAGCAAGTCAAAAGAATATGGTGCATGGAGTTAAGGGGAAGGTTACTGTATAAAATCCATGTGTTTATGTCCCTTTTCTGTTCTTGATGAACTGTCAGGGCCCACTGGAATGTCAGGTGGCTCACTGTGACTTCTTAGCATTCCAGGTTGTTTTCCTCATTGTCTGCTACCATTTACTTTCCAGCTACTTCTACTCAGTAAAAGTTTGCCTTCAAGTTTGTCTTGGATTTTATTCCTTGAGAGATTGAGTTGCTTGGAGCTGAATCTGCATCCAGCAGAAGTCCCAGAGCTGTGGTGCAAGAACAGGGCTGCTTCAGGAGACTCTTGAAGGTCATGATACACTAAAGCACTCAACCAATGTTATCTGTGTAGCATTCTGCAACTGCTGTTATTCAAAATCGCTTTCTCTGAGTTAAAATCAGTCTCAATTTGGGTCGGGAGTCATGAGAACCTTCAGACAGGTCTGGTAGTATAAAATTTGGTAGGTCTGTGAGAAGCCTTGTTCAGAAAGTGGAAATGAAGTCCCATTTACTCAGTGATTTAAGAACAAGCAGTAGAAGTACACAGAGCAACTAGGGCACATCAGGGTTGTAGTGGTCTGTAGAGCAGCCCTGAAGGAGAAACTATCCAGATGTCCATCAGGTAAAGAGTGAAAATGTACCATTTGGTGCAGCCCTTCCATGGACTATTGCTCAGTGTGAGATAATCCAAACAAGCATTTGGCATTTCAACTAGTCAGTCTTATTTTGCTCAAAATATCCCTGACACAGTCAAATTATTGGGAGAAATTTGAACATTTCTATCCTAGTTATGGGGACTTCTTATAATTCTGGGCTCATAGCTTTGGACACCAAGTCAGTCAGGCCATGGTAAAGGGAGCTCCTATTGGAAGAAGCTGTTTACCTGGGGTCAAGTCTGGAACAGTAAACAAGAAAAAGAAGCTAGTCTTCCACCAACATGTGATCTTTAGCTGGGAAACAAACCTTCTCTACACAGCCTTTGGAACTTGCTAAGCCAGATTATATAATAGGCCAAGAAGCCTGATTCCAAGTTAGGTTTAAGAGAGGAAAGCATATCACTGACTGCACTGTCCATATGCTATGCCACTATGTACCTATCCCAGTCAAGATTTGATTTTTTTATACCTGGAAATATACTGGTAGATTTTTTTTATTAGCAATAACTTGGAAACTAAACCAGTTACTGCAATATACCATGCTGATAATGTGTGGTGAACACATATATTTTGTGTATTTGAGAGTGTGCCCTACAAAACCCATAGACATACAGCTGTATGTTCTGTTTCTTCATGACCATCACCTTATAGTTCAGTGTCTAGCCTTGGGAGTAATTTTCTTTAACACACTCTTGCTGATTATAGGACCAGGGCAGTGCCCATGGATTTCATGGGAGATGGTTTTTTTGTGTATTTCCAGATGAAGGGATTGACAAGTGGAACACAGGCAGGTTCCTGCACTGGAGAAATAATCAAAGCCTTCACTTCAATTCTTGACAGGTTCCTTATAAGACATCTATATGGTCTTCTACGTAGCTCTCATCTCTCTTGAACTCAGATTCAGACATTGCTACAATGTTACTACTCAGTATAATATACCTGGACTACTGGAGAAATATGTTTTTTTAACTCCAGTACAGTGTATTTCACAGTTCAGTTTCTAGCAGTTTTTAAAAGCTGAGAAAACGATCCAAGCCCAGGTGCTCTATGACACTTGGGGATCAAGGAATGGCTTCAGCTGATGGGTCATGCTGGACTGTCCAGATGAATAGAACTGGTGTTGGAGGGAGAGCTGAACTGACAAATGCTTACCAGGTCTTTGGCCCTTCCTTCTATAGGTCTAAAATGCTCCTGCAGAAACTCAAACATGGCACAGACCAGGACAAGATCAACCACCAAGAGAACTGCTGTGTGATGTGCACTGAGTGTGAGCAGCAAATGCACCACTATGGCATCTCATCCCTAATCTCCATGGCAATCGTGGGCTGCAGTTTCTTCTTTATCTTGCTTTCTTTGGCGTGAATAGGCCTTAATTTCATCTAGCCACTAGCCCAGCAAGAGTGCACATTTGGAGGAAGACAAGTGCTGAGGCACATCAAGAACTTCTGGGCATCCAGGAAGAGTCTGAGAGTGTACATGTTTTCTTGTGCTGATGGGTCATCAATAGTAACTTTATAAATACCAGTCAACAAACTTGCAGACTTTAAGCCAAAAACTGTCACATGTCTCATGCTCAATCTTGAGAGGACATATCCTTCAAACACAGACTCCAAAACAAGAAGACCTACTTACATTTCTCTTGAAAAGATTATTTCCATCAGTAACTGCTTTGCTAGTATGTTGCCAAGGCCAGCCACAGGCTGTAAGTCTGTGCTGCAAAACAGCCAAAGAATGCTGCTTCCCACAGTTCTGGAGTTTAGATTTTGGTTTGAGTTTTTCTAACTTTGGTTATTTGGTTATCCTTATTTTCATTTGAAATTTGTTATTGATTTGTTGTTGTTTTGTTCTTGTCATTGATTTAATATTTTGATAAGGCTATACACTGTACATATTTACTGTCCCGTTTCAGTTACTTTTGAGTAAATTGAATGTATTATTATGAATGAAAGAGTGATCTCTAACTCTTCACTCATAAGAACCTTCCTTATTCAGGTGAGGTGTCACCAAGTTGAAATCCCACAGCTATCAGACAGAGATGGATGTCTAAATTCTCATGGAGCTTGGGTTTCGTAATTAATTCCTGATCTATCCTATATGGGTCAGTGAACAGGGTCTAGCAAGAGAGAGAGAGTAGTGATGGAGGGGCAAGAGGCAAGAAGAATGAAGACAAGACAGAAAGTCTGATCAAGTCCCATTTAGCAAAAGGATATTCTGGGTATTTATATGCTTTACCAGGTGGCTTGCAGTCATGGACAAGCAGGGGAACAGAGCTGAAGTTGCTGTACCACGTGTGCCTTGCAGCTTGGGACACTAAACAGCAAAACAAGATATGTTAGAAAAGCAAGATGTTTATCAGAGTGTGCTCAGCTGTTGTAGGCTGTTTGCAAAACAAGTCTCTTGTGTTGGTATATTGCTCAGATGGCTGCAAAGAGGATAGCCACTTTCTGCTAGGAGTCAGCTCCCAAGAACTTCCCAGCCAGACTGAGCTACAAAGGTGTTGGGATCCCACTCCTAGCAGAAAGCAGCTATCCTCTTTGCCGCCATCTTGGGCCATACATTTGTAGGTTGATCCTTGTCCACCCTGAATAAAGACTTGTTTTTCTAGGTTGATATTTTTGCAAGCAGCCCACAACCACTGAGCACACTCTGAGAATCATGTTGTTTTCCTCAGACATATCCTGGACTTGTTGTTTAGTGTCCCCAGCTGCTAGGCACTAGTGGTTAAGTGTCTCCAGCTGCACTCCCCTGCTTGTGCTTATATACCAATGATTATGTTTCAATAAAGAGACTTGATCAGAAAACTGTCTTGTTTCCATTCTTTGCGTCTCTTGCCCCTGCATTCCCACTCTCTCCCTTGCAGACCCCATTGATTGACCCTCAGGGCAGGTCACTTGTCATCCAATGTGGGGCAGTGAGAACAAGAGGCTCCTTGAGGGACATTATGGAAAGAAGGGTCTTCGACTGGAAATTTAAAAGTGTAACAAAGGTGGTCTCTGCTGGAACCTGCTGCACTGACACTGGTAAGTCATAGTATGAAAAATGGGGCAAGAAATAAGTCAGCATGACCTATATGTGGAACAGATGAGAAATGCTTTAAAGACCCAAGGAGAAAGGGTGAAATTCAGCATTTGTTGTCATTTTTGATTTCATTAAAGCCTTATCTCCCTGATTTCCACAAGAAAGAACCATTGATGACAAAAGATGGCATAGAGTTGGAGATGTACTTAAAGAATTTTACAGCTCATTTGGGACTGAGAAGGTCCCAGTTACTGCCTTTTTATAATGGAACTTGAGAAATGAAATGATCTCACAAAGTGTCTGTCTATAGGTCTATAGAGGTGGTCATTGAAGAGGGTGAAAAAATTTTAAAAGACAGTGAAAAGAAAAAAAAGAAAGGAAAGAAAGAAAAGGTTGATTCTTCGAAGGAAGAGATAGACATAATTTCTCTAGATAGTGATGATGATCAGGGAGGGACCTCTACAAGGTCATCCAGTAAGCCTCAAAATTTGGATCAGACTTTAGAGACAACAGAATCCAAGGGGGGAGGAAGCCAAACCAAATACAGTCCCTCAACCCAAAGAAAAAAATGACTTAGCAGTTCAAAGAAAAAAGATAAAATGCATATACCCAAAATTAAAATCCAAAATAAGAACAAAGGATGATAACTATTTGTCTGAGTTAGACTTGGATAAGTTGAACTCAGGTACTGAGTTACCTTCAATGGTGTTCTTATTCTTCTCCACTGCTTTGACCAGACATGTCTTTTGTGCTTCCACATGAACTTTAAAATTGTTTTCTAATTCTGTGAAGAATAAAAATTGGCAATTCATTGATATTGCATTTTGTTTATAGATTACATTTTTTAGAATGACCATGTTTATAGTATTAATCCTACCAATCTCTGGTCATGGGATATCTTTCTATGTTCTAGTGTCTTCTTCAATTTCTTCAGTGCTTTAGTATTCATTTCAGATGGCTTTTATGTCCTTGGTTAGGTTTACTCCAAAATATTCTCTTTCTTATGCTGCTGTGAATGGAATTGTTTCCTTAATTTTTTCTCAGCATATAAATTATTGTTAAATATGTTGGCTAGTTTATGGTCAAGTTGATATAAGCCAGAATCAGTTGGGAAGAGAGACCCTCAATTGAGAAAATGCTTCCATAAAAGTGGCCAACAGGCAACTTTATTAGACTGTTTCCTGAACAATTATCGATATGGATGAATCCAGCCCACTGTGTGTGTTGCCAGCCCTAGGCATTGTTCTGAGTTGTAAAAGAAAGTAGGCTTCATGAGGAGTAAGCCAGTAAGCAATGCCTCTCCATAGCATCTGCTTCAGTTTCTGCTTCTACGTTTCTGCCTGTGTTTAGTGAGTTCCAGGCAAATGAGTATTGTTCCAGAAGCAGAACATAAACCTATCAAGTGCATCATAACAACCACATGATACAGAAACATGGTTTGAAAGTGAGCCTCAGAGCAAAGTGGTCACAACAGGTGGTCACAACAACATGTGGTCATAATTATCTTTAGAAGAAACAAAGGTATTTTTGTCACTCTGGAACAGGTAGTAGACAGCCATTTGAGCTAAGGTTATTGATAAGGTATAGCCAATCCTTGAGAAACTTATTTAATCATAAACAGCAATGAACATAATTTTTCTTTACTATAAAATTGTTTTCAAGCCTAAGCCTAAATCAGGATGCTACCTGATTTATCAATATTATATAAAAGGCTATTTGTTTACTAGGAGAGATTTGAAAGAGTGTGAATTCAGATAGAAGGAGAGGTATAGACGGTCTTAGAAGAGTTGATTTAGAGGAAAACAATCAGAATGTATTCATGAAAAAAACATTTTTAATAAACAAAAACTAGAAAAGGAAGGAAAAACTGGCTGCATTCATTCTTCTTTCAGTCTGAAATTTTGAGTGAAGCTAAATTCAAATATAAAACATGAATTAACATGACAGGAGAAATTCTAAGACTGCATGAAATGATCTGTAGTGACCACATTTAATGAGGTTTACAGTGAGAATTAGAAGTAAAATGTAGGGCAAATAGATGTAGAAAAGTGTGTGAGAAAATGTAAGATTAAGACAAAGTGGTAATTATTAACGAAATGAGTGCAGTTAAGAAACCTAACAGCAAAACACTGAAGTTTGGAGTGAGGAGTAACGCACTGCAACCCCAACATTAAAATCAGAGGACAATTTGTAGGTGGTCTGCTCTTTCCTTCAACCATGTAGGAATAAGGGAAGGAGCCCTGGTTTGGAGAGTTGGCACAAAGGACTGTACTTGTTGAGACAGCAAACCACCTGATCACCTCAGTCATGGAACTGAAGAAGCTCTGTGTCTATACTGAAGTTCTCTGTGTATGTCTGCCCATCACTCATAAAGAGGTGATTCTTTTTGCTCTTCGATTTGGCAACACCAATCTGGAGATGCACAGGATTACTTCCTCCACAATCTCAGAAGTCACACAATTCAGGGGAGATTCACTAGAATCAGTTTCTCATCTGAAGAAACATTTTCTAATATACTGTGTGATCTACTATGGTAAAAGCAAACCATCTACCTGTAGGGGGCAGTTCTGATGTTAAGGTCCTGTTCTCAATTGTTTCTTGACCTCTCAGTAAACAAAGCCATAGACTAATTGCTGGGCAGAAGGTACAGGTCCCTGGGGCAAAACTGATCCAAAGGAAAGGGTGCATGCTTTGGTGAAAGAAGAACAATGCAGCAATGTGAGGTATCAAAATAAAGTGGCCACCAAGTCTGCTCCTACAGGCAGGTGGTCAGGGGCAATTAGCAGGGGGCGGATGTGACTGAAAGTTAAAATGTAGGGGAAGTGGGAGAGGTTGAGATAAGAAATTGATGAAGACACTGATTTCCAATCTGGAGATAGTACAACCCCAAGAGGACAAGTAGAAAATGAACAACAGTGTGTGTGTGTGTGTGTGTGTGTGTGTGTGTGTGTGTGTGTGTGTGTGTGTGTGTGTGTGTGTGTGTGTGTGTCTGTCTGTCTGTCTGTCTGTCTTTCTGTGTTTTAGCTTCAGATTTAAAGGTAGCTAGGAGGGTCCTTGTAGCAAAGTCACTTTTCAGAGTAAAGGTAGGAGTAGAGCAAAGATACAGACAACATCTACCATCCCTTTCTCTTGCTAGGTTTGAGCTGAAATATTCACCCCACAGTCCTCTGTCCTCTGCTGAATGTTCTATTACCCTGGCCTTGTCTGAAGCTTAATCTAAACACTGTTTTGATGGTACTTGATCATGATTTATTTCCCACTTCCAGTACTCAGAGAGTTCTCAATTCTGCAATTCATCTGATAAAGCCTAATCTGCATTGTCATGAAGGATGAGACATGAGAAATCTGCTCCGTTCCCAACAATAAGAGACCCTGAGGCATGACCCACTTAATGCCCTACATGGAGGCCTCAAAGTTTAAACACTGAGCATGCTTGCCCCATGTATGTGACCCTACAGGTCTGAAGAAACTTCTCCCTTTTGTTGGGTGTGATCCAGTGCAACTAACACACCACACAAGGAAGGAGAAAAGTCCAAGCAGGGGCTGGATAGATGGCTTATCCATTTGAGAATTTGTTTCTCAGAGGACCTAAAGAACAGTGATTAACAATCCTAGTCACTTCAGTTCCAGGTGAAATACACTGACCTCCTCTGGCCTCAGGGGAATTGCATGCATGTAGTATACAGACACACAGCAGGAAAAACACTCATACATATTAAAGAAATAATGCAAAAACAGAAACAACACTCTAACCAAATTTTTAAAAGGCATCAAATACGTTTTCCAGGACAAGAGAACAAAAATCATCATCAGTACAACAATAACACCACCAAAAACAAAACACACAAACAAAACCCAACATCTACCAATAGGTCTTGGAATTCATGATCTCTGCTGTGCAGTTATAAGTGATGCTACCTTTCAAAGAAACAAGAGGCATACAGCGCTGTGGTCACTAATTTCTTTGATACTCCCTTAGTGAATAATTTTATTTCGTGGGATGTATTAGAGAAACACTCTTGTGTTTCTCCTCTGTTTGTTCATCATGAGCATCTAAGGAGTAGTCCATTTTAACATAGCTGAATTTATGACCACAAAGATACAGCATGAATGTGTTTTTCAGCATGAATTTTGGATCCACAAAGTGTGTCACACTATCCACATCATAAGCACAATTCTTTGTGTAGCTCTGACTGGTTGGGAACTAATAACGAAGCCTAAGACACTTTACATTTGAAGATGTCCATTCCTACCTGATACTTCTACTGTTACAAGACTGTGAACCACACATGAATACAGATGATTATCATGAGATAAAAATTAGAGATTGCCTTTCTAGTCATTAAAATATATTAATTTTATTCAATACCAGCTTAAAGTGGAGGAGTCAAAGTATACATTATACAGCCTTAGCAAAACAGCAATTACAGTAAGAAAAAATAATAAATAACAAAACTTCAAATGAAAAGAAAGAAAACCATGTACTCAAGGCAATCAAAACTCTAACCAAAATCAAAACACACTAATTAAGCTAAGCAGCATTCCCTTGCTGTAGAATTTGCTGCACTAACCTATAGCCTGTTGCTGGCCCTGGAAATATAGTACAAAGGCAGACAGCAATGGTAACAATCTCTTCAAGATGAATGTAGGTGTGCCCCATTGGGGTGGGGGGTTTGCTGTTGGGTAATTTCTTCCAAGGCAAAGCATGAGTCATGTTACAGACAATACCTCAAAGTCTTTAAAATTTGCTTGACTGATCTCTCTGAAATTATTGCTGATGACTCATGAGGACAAGTGAAAATTTACATTTTGAGGCTCCTCCTGGATGACCAGCAGATCTTCATGTCCCCCAGCACTTCTTTGAAGCCTTCCATACATGCACTCTTGCTGGACCATAGTCTAGACAAAAATAAAGGCCTTGTAACATATCAGAACCCAAAGAAAGAAAGAAAATGCAGCCCAAGATTGCCATGGTTATAGGGATGAGATGCAATAGTGCTTCACTTGCTTTGCACACTCAGTGCTGCTGGTGAGGAGTTGTGTCTGAGGGAGATCTTGACCTGTTCTGTGTCCTATTTGAGCTTCTGTTGAAGTATTTCAGACCTAGGGGAGGAAGAGCCAAAGGCCTGGTGAAGACCTGCCATGTCAGCTCTCCATCAAACACCAGGTATATTCATCAGGACAATCCAGTATGACCTTTGAGCTGAGGTCATCCCCTGTATTCCCAAAAATGAAGGGCCAGAGAGCACCTGGGCCTGGAAGTTTTTTCTCAATTTTAATAAATGGCTTGAAAGTGAACTGTGAACTACACACTGTGCTAGAGTTAAAATAAAATGACACACTTCTTCAATAGTCCATATGTAATGAATTGAAAAATAACTGTGTAGCAATGTGTGAATAGAGCACTGTATAGCAGCCTTCTAGAAAGCCTAGCCACCATTCAAGTGAAGGCTGCTATTATATCTGGAGTGCAGGAACCTGCCTGTGTTTCTCTTGTGAAACCTTCAATCTGTGAATCCCCAGAGAATCCATCTCCCAGGAAATCCATGCTCACTGAAGAGATACTATAATCAGCAAGCGTGTGCGGTATACAAATCTGCCCAAGGGAAAGCATTGAAATGGAAAAGAGATATTAATGAAAAAAGAAACGATACCACTATATTTATAGCTACTCTAGTATTATTTGTGGGGAGACTGTGGACCCCTACTTCTTGTTCTGTGGCTTGTCCTGCAGGGCAGTAAACAGGGTCTGGGAGATAACCTGAAAGAGAGAATGGGCAAAAACAGCCAAATGCAAAAAAAGATATTCCTCTAGTCTGATCAAATCCTAATTTTTACTTTTTTTTCACACAGTGGTTATAAACACATAAAGGCAGAATGTGGGAAAGGGGAAGGCGCAGGACTGTAGTTTTTCAGGGGGAGTACAGGGTATCAGCTGGGTGAAGGTTCAGGAAACAGGCCACTATGACTGTCTCTATTCACTTGTCCTTATCTAAGTTGGTACTATATAACAAGGCTACCTATCCACAATGTCTATGACTATCTAGGCTGGTAAATCTCCACCAAGACTACTTGTTTACAAGATCTTATAGTGTTCAGTGTTTGTCCACAGAAACCAGGACTTTGTGTTAGCAGGCTAACATAGACCTATGGCTGATTTTAGGCCTTCAGTGTATAAGCAAGGCTGCCCCTGACATCTCCTCCCTTCTCCAAGTATAGAAAGACCATGACAATTCCAATGTTGCAAAGGCAGGGATAGAGGCCTGACCTCCACTAATTAATGGGTACCCTGTAATGGCTCTGATCCTTCTGTCATTGTCCAGTGAGGCATGAGGGCCAGACCCATCCCGATGTCTTTTTCCTGGAGAGGGGATACTTTTGACATTAAACCCTATGCAATCAGACTTGTACCTCAGGGAACCCAGAAAGATATTTTTAATTTTTATTTATATTCCCTTGCAGTGCTTAGCCTCTTGGCCTATGCAAGAATTTAGATCACCGGCCAGAGGGGCTTCTGGGTGGCTCCTCTCTGCCTTGTCTAGAGGTGGGAGTCCCCTCTTTTAGGTTGAGTAGAGAATATCCTGGATGGTGCAACAACCTCGTCCTCTGTCTCATGGTCTTCCATAGCTAACTTATGATAATGTATCTGAATTGGTTTGGCTATCAAATTATCTACCTTTTGTTTCGCAAAGTTAGTCAGCCTATGTAAGGCCCAGAAACCGAAAGGAACAAGTAAAAATATCCCAAGTAATGGTCTTAAAATGAAAAAAAGTACAGTTAACAGTCATGGAGGGGTTGAAAACCAATTCTTGTACCAGCTCTCATCTTTGTCCCTCATGTTCTCTTTAACCATCCCTGTCTTCATCTATGTAAAAGCAACATTCTTCTTTAAGGGCTGTACACAGTCTAGACCACTTCACAGTCTTTTCTATTGTAAAAGAGTAAATCAAGTCCAATAATGTCCTTTGCATTTTTGGAGGATCACTTCAGACAGCAAAACGAGGGATTTCTACAGATTAATGATGTCAATCTCTAGTCTTTATTATGAAAGACTCTAATTACAAAACAATAAAATGGAAGCCTTGCTTTCTGTCCTGTGAGAGGGCTGGATCTTAGCCTCTCTGAGCAAGGCACCATAGCGCAGGAGGGGGAGACCTGTGTCCAAGATAATTTCAGAAGTGACATCCTTAGACACCTCTCCATACCATAGAGCTGGAAGGGGTGGTGGTCCCAGGAAAAGGAGCTCCTCTGCCTACAGTGATAGGGTAGCATTGATGGCATGGGAGGTGGAGCAGAGGGAGAGGCCCTTGAATAAACAGCCAGGAAGGTCACTTCCAGCCTGGGTGCCTCTCCCCCTGAACTGAGGGTTTGAGATGCAGCTGCTCCTGCTGCTGCCACCATATGGTAGGCATTGAGAGGAAGAGTGCTGTGTGAAAGTCCCTGAGCCACGGAGGGACCCAGACCTGGAGATTCTGGAAGAAGCTTGCTCTCTGAGGCCACTAGATTCTTAAGACCATCAGATGGCCAGTTATAAGAACCCAGGTGAGATGGCCTCAGTGGTCAGTCAACCAAACCCACTGCTTTCCCACCAGACCAAGGAACCATCCTATGTGATACTGGGGTGTCTGGACTGTTGCCCTCTTCCCTCTAAGAGCCTCATACACCCTTTTGAGAATGAGAGGCTGGTGTTCAGTTTCCTAAGGGTCGTTTAAATAGGACACAAGATCCTTGGAGACAAGGTTGGTCTCACGTGTGCAGCTAGCTGCTGTTGAGCACCCCATTGTGCCTCATATCTCACTCTGGTTCCAAGAGTACCATGTCTGCTTCCTGGTTGTTCTGCACATGGGTGGGCCTCTAAACCCAGGGATAGGAAGATGTAATGAACGAGGGAAGGACTGGGAAGTGGACTGGGTGGGCTGGGATAAATATGAAATTATTAACTTTTAAGTGTTGGCAACATGGGTTCTGTTTGTTTAATAAATGTTTATTGGGTTGGAAAACTCACCTGTGGGTTACATGGAGCCTAGGTTTGTAGGATAAGACCCATCCTGGGCCACCAACACCCTCCTCCCTCTCCCTAGGGATTTCAGCCTAATGACAAGAAAGCTCATGAGAAAGTACAGTGGGCCAAGTTGTGTGTCTGACACCTGGAACAGACAGCATTGCCTTCATCCATGTTAATAAACTGGTTTTTTTACAACAGCAACAAAACCCAAAACAATAAAATGTGTAAAAGTGTGGAGACAGCCACCATGTTCTTCCTCTCTATGAGTTACTTACCCTTGTAGCAGTGACTTGAGACCAGACAATACCATGAGCTCTGCTGTGAGGTGACAAAAGATTCAAAAATGCTGGTCAGACAGCTTAACCAAAACAGGAAGTTTCAGAATCAGTGAGAGACCTGGGCTAAAGAAACTGTCACAGAAGGACTGCAAAACCACATGTAGTTAACTAGCATCTCAGCAAACCACCAATATACATATTGGCACAGACATGCATATCCCCCTTCCCCAGACACAGCAGAAATCATAAGTCAACAGGAAACAATAAGGAGACCTCAAGACTGGAGAAACCATTGAATGTAGAATAGCTGATGTTTCAAGTGAGACCCAGGAGTCTGCTATCCATCCCTTGGGGACTAAAAATGCTTAGTGAGCAACTTCTTCTGCAGACTAGGTTGAGAGAGGTGGAGAAATTTTTCTCTTGAAGCCTCACATCTCTCCCACTAACCGTGAGCCAGAGAGAAGCCTTTCTGCACACATCCCTGTTCATCCAGTCAGCTCCTGGATAGAAGCTTCAGGAAGGAACCCTAGCAACACTGACAGGAAACAGGACTGACAAGCTGCTTCTCAGGCTCTGTCACTGTGAACCAAGGTCTAGGCTGGGTTAAGAGACGATTTTGCAATGCAGGGAAAAGGGAGAGAAAATGTACAAAACGCGCCCCCAAAAGACAATGAGAACCACTCATTTTGCAATTTCACTGGGCTCCAAAAATTACAAATGCTTCCTACCTGTGACCTCACATGACCCCTACAAAGCAAATGAGCTGCAGTCCCTGACTACATCACTCAAAGCTCTGTGCTCCAGTCAAGGAAGCACACAAAAGGAACCCCTGTAGCATAATGGCATGTGGGTGTGTAATGTGTGTTCAGCCTGTCTATCTTAATGAACTGCCAATCATAATTGCTACCTGCTACTTTTTCACATGTGCATTAAACAGCCGGTGTTCCCGTGTTCCTTTGTGAAGAGCCTCAACTGCATGGGCTGAATGTAAGTATAAGATGATAACCCAGAGTTAACTTCTCTGCTTCTTTCACTAGAATACTGGTAGCCACCACAGCTCTTAGACAAGTGGACAAGCCACATAGTACATGGTCCAATAGGTTGGACAGTTGTAGTACACTGTGATTCCATGGTGTAAAATGTGGGGTTCCACACCCTTTGCAGTAGCTTTTGTTACATGGGCCTGTAGATGAAAAGGTTTGGAGGTTTCTGGAAGTGCTAGTGTTGGAACCAAAATCACCTGTCTTCAAAGCCTCAAAGATGATCTGTGCAGACTCATTCCAGATTAGAGAACCAATGGCCTCATTTGTACTGGGAAGTTTTTGTTAGGAGGTCGTTTATGGTTCCTTCTATTTCTATAGGGGTTATTGGACTGTTTAGATAGTTTACCTTATCTTGATTTAATTGGGTATGTGGTATCTGTCTATAAAACCATCCATTTCATCTAGATTTTCCAGATGTGTTGAGTATAAGCTTTTCTAGTAAAACATGATGAATTTTTAATTTTTTGTTTTTGTTGTTATGTCTCCATTTTCATTTCAGATTTTGTTAGTTTGGGTACTGTTTCAGTGGCCTTTACTTAGTGTGGCTAAGGGTTAATCTATCCTGTTGATTTTCTCCAAGAACCAGCTCTTGCTCTTGTTGACACTTTGTATCTAGCTCTTTGTTTCTATGTGGTTGATTTCAGCTCTGAGTTTGAGTATTTCCTGCTATCTACTCCTCTTAGATAGGTTTGCCTCTTTTTGTCCTAGAGACCTCAGGTGTTCTGTTAAGTTGCTGGGAGATGATGACACCAGATTGATTATGAAAGCACACAGTGCTGTGAATTTTCCCCTTAACACTGCTTTTCTTGTGTCTCAAAATTTTGGGTATGCTGCGTGTTTGTTTTCATTGAATTACAGAAAGATTTTCTTTATTTCTTCACAGTGATGCTGGTTATAACAATCCTTCAGAAAGCAATGTGGAATTCATCATGCAGGGGGAGCAATTGAATTTAGGCTATCCAATGCAAATATGCCAAGTGAGACCACCACCCTCTCAGTCATCCTTCCTGGTGACTTAGGAAGGATTAGGAAGCACAATTCTTGTTCAGATTTGGTTGATATGATTGGAGTAATTTTTTTCTCTTGAAGCGTCAAATCTCTCACAACAACCCTCAGCTTGTGAAAACCCTTTCCCATATCCCCGGTGTGATGGCTCTTGTATGCTATTCCAAGGGAGTTGCACTATTACAAGGTGTGGTTCTGATGGAGTTGGTGTGTCACTGTGGTTGTGGGCTTTAAGACCCTCCTCTTAGCTACCTGAAAGTCAATATTCGAATTGCAGCCTTCAGATGCAGATGTAGAACTGTCAGCTACTCCCACATCATGCCTCCCTTGATGCTTCCATGTCCCAGCCTTGATGATAAAATACTAAGACTCTAACCTTTAAGCTAGCCCCAATTAAATGTCCTTGAAAGAATTACCTTGGTCATGGTTTCAGCTCACAGCAGTAAACTCCAATTCATGCAGCCAGCTTCAGAATTCAAGAGCCAGGAATGAATTCTCCAGCAGCACTCACAAAAACATGACTGACAAGCTGTTATTCAGGCTCTGTCATTGTGTCCCTAGACCTACATAGTGTGAAGAGACCATCTTGGGATGCAAGGAAAAGGAAAAAGAACCAAAGACTCCCAAAGACAATAATTAGAACTATTCATTTGGCATTTTCCCTTGTCTCTCAACCTTGAAAATTGCTTCCTGCCTGAGATTCCCATAAAGCAAGTGAGCAATGGCCCTTTATTTCCTCCTTGTAAGATCCATGCTACTGTAAAGAGAATATACCGCGTGGCATTCCTGTAACTTAGTGGCACGTAGGTGCTTGAAGTGTGATCAATCTATCTCCCTCATGAACTGCAGATTCGTGCAGAGCAGGAGCATTTGCTTACCAAACCTCATGAAAGAGGCTACCTGCATAGAATGTAAATGATTAAATGAAGAATTAAATGAGACACAGGTGAGTAGCAGGATAAGTCTGTGGACAGATACATGGGTTTGTCCATGTTTATGGTTAGACATGAGGGCAATCAGACCCTGATGCCACATCCTACCTGCTGCTGATTGGCAGAAGATCATAGATTTTCTTGTTGGCCTCCGCACAGAGCTACATTGTTTCCTCACAGCGCACTTTCAGTTCAGTCTGCTCCCCCAGTAGCTTTCTGTTCTTGTTCCACTACATCTTTACTTTGTGCTTCACCTGAGTACACTCACTCAGCAGACGGCAGTGCCTGCTGGTGAACAAACAACCCAAAACCATGATTTCCTGCCAACTTCAATTTGCCC
Organism: Arvicanthis niloticus; assembly: GCF_011762505.2. NCBI lineage: Eukaryota > Metazoa > Chordata > Mammalia > Rodentia > Muridae > Arvicanthis > Arvicanthis niloticus. The sequence goes on from NC_047659.1 coordinate 4,289,645, forward strand.
AACACTCCTCCAAGTACCATCCTCCCTGCAAGGACCTGGATCCACAGACAGCTGCAGACTAGGGGCCACAGTTTACTTGTCGACACCAAATAGAAGCATGTCAAATCCAGAGACCAGCCACATTCCACAAGGCTCAAAGTACTTCTGAAAACCCTGAAACCAAGAGGGTTTCATGTACTTCAAGGAAGAGACCATTGTCCACATGGGTGCTTATATGTCTGTGGTATTAGAAAACCATCAGCAGTTAGAGGACAACTCCCCTCTGAGAGTGGATAGGAGTTTCAAATATATGCAAACTTTCCATGTGTCTCATGGATCCCAGAACTATCCATTTCCTGTCTGAGCTCTAGAGGCTGAGGTTTGATTAATATTCCCATCATGGTGCAAATCTTTTCTATCTACAGAATCCTGAGTTGGGAAGAATAATGATTGGATTGTCTGAGACACTGTTCAAACCTAGGACAACTGAGTTCAAAGGGTACAAATCCAAGACCCTTGCCTAGAGACAGGCCTCCTGTTAAAGGCAGACAGTATAGAATCAGAGCCCTGACATTTGTTTAAAGTCTAAGAAGGGCAGAACATCCCCTGCCTAGTGGTGTGGTCTCAACTGTGTCAGTGACTCACCTGTAGGAATTGTTCTCTTCAATCAGCTTCTTGCAATTCTCCATGGCATCACACATCCTGCTGGTCATTTTCTGCATGTTCATCGTTGTCTTCTCATGTTGTAAATGAAGCATCCTGAATTTAATATTCAGCCTGTCATAGGGTTTGGACCAATGTGAAAATATCTCTATGAACTAAGGATTCAAGAATTACATGAATTCAGGCTGTATCATGGACTACCCCAGCCTGGTGTATGGCATACCCTTGCTACTTTGAACTGGGTTCTCTTGCTCCATATTAATCTTATAATGCTGGGCAAGGAACAGCAGAGAACAGATGGGGAACAGATGGAGGTAGCTGACATTCAAGTGATCTCACAGTGGACCTCACAGAACAGAATAGTTCTTTAAGAAGTTTCCATGAGTCTGTGCTACAAGTTTCTATAACAGACATCAATGATGTCTTCTCTTCTGTTTTTTTTTTTTAATTTGATACTTTATTTACATTTCACATGCTATCCTTTTTTCCTGGATTCCCCTCTGAACGCCCCCTATACCATTTTTCCCATCCCCTGCTTTTAAGTGTGTGTCCCCTCCACCCACCCACCCACCCATTTCTACTTACCATCCTGTGATTCCCCTACACTGGGGCATTGAGCTTTCACAGGACCAAGGACCTCTGCTCCCATTGGTGTTCCACAAGGCCATCCTCTGCTACATATGCAGCTGGAGTCATGGCTACCTCCATGTGTACACATGTTTGTTGTTTAGTGTCTGGGAGCTATGGCTTCTGGTTGGTTCATATTTTTGCCTCTCCAATGGGGCTACGAACCCCTTCAGCTGCCTGAGTGCTTTCCCTAACAACTCCATTTGTGACCCCATTCTCAGTGCAATGGTTGGCTGCAAGTATCCTCCTCTGTATTTGTCAGGCTCTGGCAGATCCTCTCAGGAGACAGCTATACCAGACTCCTGTCAGAAAGTGTTCTTGGCATCAACAATAGTATTTGGGTGGGGAACTGTATGTGGGGTGAATCCTCAGGTGGGGCAGTTCCTGGATGGCCTTTTCTTCAGTCTCCGCTCCACAATATTTCTCTGTCTCTCCTTCATGACTATTTTGTTCCCCCTTTTAAGAAAGACCAAAATATCCACATTTTGGTTTTCCTTCTTCTTGAGCTTCATCTGGTATTCGAATTATATCTTGGGTGTTCTCAGCTTTGGTGATAATATCCATTGATCAGTGAGTGAATACCACATGTGATTCTTTGTGATTGGGTTACATCTCTCAGGATGACATTTTCTAGTTCCATCCATTTGCCTAAGAATTTCATGAAGTCATTGTTTTTAATAGCTGAGTAGTACTTCATTCTATCAATGTACCACATATTCATTATCCATTCCTCTTTGAAGGGCATCTGGGTTCTTTCCAGATTCTGAATTTTATAAATAAGGCTGCTATGAACACAGTGGAGCCTGTGTCCTTCTTCTGTGTTGGAGCATATTTTTGGTATATGCCCAGGAGTGGTAAAGATGGATCCTCAGGTACTACTATGTCCAATTTTTGGAGGAACTGCCACACTGATTTCCAGGGTTGTTGTAGCAGCTTATAAACTCACCAAAAATGGAGGAGTGTTCCTCTTTCTCTACATCCTTGCCAGGATCTTCTATCACATATTTTTATGATCTTAGCAATTTTGACTGGTTTGAGGTGGAATCTGAGGGTTGTTTCGATTAGCAATTCCCTGAGGTCTAAGGACATTTGACATTCTTTTGTGGTTCTCAGTCAGCTGGTATTCTTCAGTTGAGAATTCTTTGTTTAACTCTGTACCCCATTTATTAATATGGTTATTTGGTTCTTGATTCTAGCTTCTTGAGTTCTTTGTATTTATTGAATATTAGCCGTCTTTTCAAATGTTGAGTTAGCAAAGATCTTTTCCCCATCAGTTGGTTGCATTTTTTTTCCTATTAACAGTGTCCTTTGGCTTACAGAAGTTTTGCAATTTTATGAGGTCTCATTTTTCAATTCTTGATCTTAGTGGATTACCAGTGGTGTTCTGTTCAGGACTTGTGTATTATATTGAATAGGTAGGGAGAAAGGGCAGCTTTGTCAAGTCTCTGATTTTAGTGGGATTGCTTCAGGGTTCTCTTCATGTAGTTTAATGTTGGCTACTGGTTTGCTGTATAGTGCTTTTAGTCTGTTTAGGTATGGGCCTTGATTCCTGATTTTTCCAAGACTTTTGTCATAAAGGAGTTTTGGCTTTGTCACATGCTTTCTCAGCATCTAATGAAATGATCATGTGTTTTTTATTCTTTGAGTTTGTTTAAAGAGGATTAAATTGATGGATTTCCATATATTGAACCATCCCTGCATCTCTGGTATGAAGCCTACTTGATTTTGATGTATCAGGTTGTTTTGATGTGTTTTTGGATTTGGCTTGCAAGAATTTTATTGAATATGTTTGCATGGATATTCATAAGTGAAATTGGTCTGAAGTTCTCTTTCTTGGTTGGATCTTTGTGTGGTTTAGGTCCATCCCATCCATATTTTCCAGTGTTGTTGATTACAGGATTTTGTAGTAGAATTTGATCACTGTTTTCAGACTTCCTAGCCACCTACTGACTGACCTGGGTGCTCTTTTCATATTTTTTACAATGCAATCCATTCAAAGTTGCTGAATAATGACTGTGGGTCACATTTCTTTCCTTCTGTTCAAATCAAACTCATCTGTGGCAGGTTTTGTGAGCAGACTATGATGGATCAACTTGAAGTTAGCTAGAGGTTTTGTTAGGAGATGTTCATGAATGATTGCTGTTGCATGGTCCAGCTTTGCTGTGCAGAGATTGTAACTTCCATTTAGAATTACATATCTCAGGATCAAAAAGTTTTGAAAGGGGAAATAATGTGTAAGCCAGGGCAGGAGAGCCTGGCTGAATCTAAGAACCTTGTAGACAGCATGGAAAACCCAATAACTCTTCCTGGAGCTGAAAGATTGCTGAAACAAATGAGTCTTCTCCTTTGCCTCTCTGGGTAATGAAGGGATGTGTGTGTGTGTGTGTGTGTGTGTGTGTGTGTGTGTGTGTGCATTTGTGTGTGTGTGTTTGTGTGTGTGTTTCTGTGTTTATGTGTGTGTGTAAGTGGTTTTTGGATGTGTGTGCTGTTTGTGCTTGTATTTGTGGTGTGATTTTATGTATTCATGTTGGTATATGAGTATGGATGTGAGCCTCTCAGTATGTGTGTCTGTATGTTTGTAAATTTATGTGTATATCTGCATATGCACATATGGCCATGTGTGTAGAACTTTGTACAATATTGTCTGTGTTTATGAGCACACATACATTCATATATATGTGCTTACCCAGGTATGGTTGAACATCTGTGTACTCATGCTGAGCATATGTGAAGGGGTGGTTGCCTGTATGGGCTTTTGTGCGTGTGGTTGCTTGTATGTATGAATGTGTGTGTATGTGTGTCTGGCTGGCTGGCTGGTTGTCTGTTTGTCTGTGTTTGTATCTGTGTTCTCATAAACATGTTTGTGTTTTTCTGCATATGAGTGTATGGTCACTTGCTCATTTAAGGAACATCTTTAACAAAGATTGCACCCAACTTAGATGAGAAAGTGCTATGGTCGCTCAGGTTCTTACCACTCTGTATCCATCAAACATTGCATGAAGCCTCCCAACTTTTTGCATGTCCACCTTGAAACAAAGGAGCAAAAAGTCTGTAGTTGTAAATATAAAAGTTCTCAGGAGTTTATAGAGGCAAAAATCTATTCATCCACAATAAAATCATTTGGTGGAAACCAAAGGAATGGGGTACATGAAAGTTAGTAGGCTGCTGTGGCAAATCAAGGTGCCAGGGAGACAGAAAGGCTGGCTGGGCAGTTGTGTCCCTTCTCTGTCCTAGGTGAATGATAACAGCTCACTGGAAGGTCAGGGCTTTACTGTTTCTCCCCTACAGCCTGTTTTCTTTCCACCTTTGCCTAACACTGGCTCAGTTATCCTTGGTTGTGGAACTTGGCCTGGATTTTGTTCTTTGAGACATTCTGAAAAGCAGTGTGCTTGCAGCTGCTTCCAACAGAAGCGGAATTCCCACAGCCATGGTGAGGTGTGAGAACAGGTCTGTCTCAGTGCAGTGCAGCCCACTTATGCTCATGATACACTACAGCTCTGTTTCTGCAGCACTCAGTAGTTCCTTTTATCCCAAACTTGTTCATACTGTGTTAAAATTGACTTCCTGGAAATTTGGGGGAGATGAGGACCCTTCAGATATTGCTGTTGGCAGTGCATGATAGAGCCCTGCCAGAAGTCATGTACAATTCTTCAGAAAGTTGAACTGCAGTCTCCAGGTTACCCAGTGATTCCAGAATGAGAATTGGCTGTCCACAGAAAAACTAGGGGACATTTGGGTTTTAGCAGTATTCCTTAGAGCAGCCCCAAACTGAGACTATCTAAATGTTCATCAGTCAAAGAATGAAAACGTACAGTGTGGTCCAGCCCTTCCATGGAATATATTGTGCTATGAAATCATACATCATTTGGCCATGAGATCATCAGCCTTCTGTTAGCCAATCAAATCCCTCATACAATCACCTTATAGGAATTAAAGTTTTTGTATGAAGATTTTCTAGTTTCCTGACATCATTGCTTTGTGCATGAAGTAAGGCATTCCATGGTTATGAGAGCTCGTTTTGGAGAAAAAAAAAATGTTTATCTTGAAGCAACAGGGAAGCAGTGGGTGAGAGCAAGGGGCTGGGTCTTTCTGGGGAACCAAGCCTTTACTATACAGCCTGGAGAACTTACTAAGTGGGCTTTGCTACAAGGACAAGGACTTCCAAGCGTCACCTTGTCTGTGCACTTTGCCAGAGTTCTTTATCTCCTCTGCACACTGTGTTCTTTCTCCATGCAACAGAAGTTAACTTTCTTTTCTACAGTAGTACAGGTTATTGCCACATGCATTTGCATTAATTGGTAAACTAAACAGGTGACAGTGTGCTTGCATGTGTTCACACATGTACTTGTGTGTGTATGTTCATGAGTGTGTATGTATCTGTGCACATGTGTGTATGTGCACACAAAAACATGCAGATGCTTATAACCCTCCACCAAATCAAAATTATCTATTGAACAAGAGCAGGAAAGACTTGAGGAATGCCTGTAGTTCTTGCTGAAGCTGAAGGAGTTGGTCACCTACTCAAAAGACTTGGCAGTAGAACTGCAGCATCCCTTCAATGTCCTCCAAATGAACTTAAGAGCTCAGGCTGGAAGGAGGGGGTAAAACCAATTAGGTCCCCTGTATTTTTGAACTTTTGTGGTTTCTTATCATTTGCATGGTTCTCAGCTGTCCATATGTTGTGGATAATCCAGCATGGTATACTGTGATGCTATCATGATGCTACTCTGACAGAGTACATACCAATAGCATCATATTATCTCTTCTGATCTGTGTTGAAGTGGTTCCCATATTATTCACAAGTGTTGCTGAAGATAATGCAGGTTAGAGGTGAGGACAGTTCCTCTCTCATTGGATTAGTTGTTTGCTCTTCCAAAGTCAAACAACTGGAGAGTCTCCAGTTTCACAGCTTGTGTGAAGTGACTTGCCAAGAACCATGCAGGAGGAATGACAAAAGACTTAAAACTTATGGAATGCAGCCCATGGGTTACCACAGCCACAGGGGTAGGATTGGTGTGGCATGGCCATGAAGACTCTGTGTCCTGAGGACATTATGCTGTTATGAAGTACTGTTCTGCTTCCTGCCCTTACATTCCCTCTTAATCTATGAGTTATTTGTAAACATTAGGGGTGCTTCCTGTCCCCCACCTGACAGTGTCTCTGGCATTCACAATAGTAATGCTTGATTTCTATCAGACATTGGTGGTGGAGCACATCATGATTCAGTCCCCACCCTAAAGAAAATGTAGATTGTCAACAATGACCACCACACTTAAAAAACCTTTGGAACAATAAAGTTTTTAGTGAAGGTCTGTAGCCATGTTTTTTACTACTGGCTCTAATGTAAAAAACCTTAGAGAACACTATGAAGATCACAAAGCCGTACTGTTATTAGTTAAAGTTCTGAACCTTTCTGTGTTCAGAGAACAAAACCATGGTAGCACTGGCTTACAGGACCCTCACTGAGGGTGGAAGGGGGTTAATTGATTACTTATACCCTTATTTTGACTTCAGCTTCCTGATATGGTTTACTAAGAATTGCTAATGAGTAGATATGCATTTTGAGGATTTAAGGTAGATATGACTGATTATTATATAAATGTTTAGATATGTGATTGGTTTAAGAATTTTACAAGATTACTTTTAAAGATAAATAATGAAACAATTACTTCTTTCTTTATAAATGCCAATTGCTCCCTTCTAGTAAGGGAAACTAGCTAAGAAACTCACTGTTCTTGCTTACATTTTGTTAATCTATAATAAGTTGCTTGGTTATGGATGTACGTGGGTTTATAAGAATAGCTTTGTTTTTTTAACCTTAATACATAATGTTATTTCCTTTAATGCTAATGATGTATTAACACATTGTTTTTTATCATAATCATTTATTGGAAGGAAACTGAAACATATTCACATTTAATTGTATACTGCTTGAAAGAGTTTGCTGGGATATATAAATGATGGATGAAAGAATAAAGCATGGTGTGGTGTGGCTGGAGAACTGTGTCTTCCATCCATGGACTATGTGTGTCCATGTAAAGGTTGTGTTAAAGAGGATTAGAACATTGTTCCTACTCTCCACCAATTGTGTTTACTGATATATGTATATATGTGTGGAATACTTGGAACCTGCTTTTGGAGCTTTGCTCTAATGTTTCAGTGTGTGAATATAGACATGTCTATCTGTAGGTCTGTATACATGTGTGTGTGTGCATGTGTATCCATGCATGTATAATTGCATGTATAAACTTATTAGATTCTGCCCTTTGCTTTATTCATTCATTCATTCATTCATTCAGTGTGTGTGTGCGTGTGCGTGCGTGTATATTTGTGTGTATATGTGAATTTTCTCTATTTCCTTTTTTCACTTGCCCCAAGGAGTTAAAAAACATCATAGATTATGCACTGGCCACAGGGTGTTATTACCAGTAAATTAGGTTTTCTGACCTCAGGAAAAAGGTCTGTTGAGTAACATGTTTAATCACTGGTTGCCTTTGGCAGTAGACCCCATTAGTATCTGAAGCTACCCCAGTCAGCAGCTCTATTATTTACAGCTAATGGCTGCCTGTTTCTATTTACCCGTTACTAGGATGCTAAAGCTAGAGTCATTGGCATTGACTGGTCCTGGAAAGTATTTAGAGAGTACTTCAGAGTCACATTTGACCTCTTTGGACGGAAGGTAATCCCATGGAAATTTTGGATCTTGAATTAGCACACAGGCATGAAAGTATTGGCTGAAAAATCACACAATGGTCAACATATTTACAGGAATACCCTGCTGAAGATATAATCTTTCCTCACAGAGCAGCTAGCAAATGCTTTATATATTATGCCAGAAGAAATATATTATCAATAAATTATCAAAAAGCATCCCTTAGGTCAATAAAGTATATTCAATGATAAACCCTGTAGGAACAAACAATTATTTGGCTGGGAAATTTCAGGTAACTCCCTGACACTCAAGGACTATGTTGAGTATTGTGAGATAATGTGAAATCAGCTTAAAGGCATGTGCACAGCAGGCACCATTCCAAAAGTATCCAGAACCAGCATGATGTACTACATTCAGGGCAAAGATGGTGCCTCCCAGACCCAGAAATTCTGATGAGATCCAGCTAAGAATAAAGGAATCATATATGGGATTCACTTGTGAATCTCGTGACAGTACAACTGGACAACAACAACAAACATGACCTTCAGGAAGAATGACCTGAGCTTTCAACCAGTGTTGTACCTGCAGCTGATGAGATTCATACATGAGCCTCAGATGGCCAAAATATCAATGTGAAAGACAAATTCAACTTCTCAGATTAATCAACATTGCTGAATCTTGTTGGAAAACAGAACCTAAGGACACTACAAATTATGTACCATGCAGTCATGAATCCCACTGGAGAGAATAATGATCAGTAGTATGTGGTTAATCTGAACCACAAGGATGTGTGCAAATGGTCTAAGTTGGGGGTGATGTGGTGTGCTAATAAAGTGTATAACAGAGGAGGTTATGCTCTCTTTCAAGATGGGTGCTCCTAAACTTATGGAGCATGACATACTGTGGACTCTTCTACATACATGCTGTCCATTGTGTGTGGCATGAAGGATGTGTCCAGGATATGAAGTGCATCATCCACAATTAAGTTAAACCCAGTGTCACAGACAGAACTTAGGATTCCTGCTTCACTCTTAAAACACCTTTGATAAATGATGACATATTAGAGTTTCAGAGAGATCATCTGAAAAGTGTAACTGTAAAACTTTCTGTGAAATAGCATTTCAGAGAATTCTACTGCTGCAACTGTTTAACTGCCATTATTCATTTCTCAATGTTATAGGTCAGGACCAAGACATTATTAGACATACCTGTGTGGGGAAAGTAAGAGCTGCTATCATACTTAAAGCTGAGAACCTAAGAAAATTCAATATTTCTAACTAATGTAAAAAGTGCCTACTTGGGAATGAACAAAGCTGTAATTCATTAGGTTCAGCAGCCATTTCACAGCCAAGGAAGAAATATCATATCCAAGTCAGTGCTGCTGTGTGCAGTATGTGTCAGAAAAACAGGAGGGGAGCTACGGGTAAGCAGGACAAAGCATGAAGGATACTTAGGATGCTAGAAATTATAGTCTATGTTATATCGTGTATATTATATTATACAATGTGCTACAAAATTATTGCTGTACATCAAGAAGATGTTCATCTTCTTAGGAGTAGAAATATTTGAGCAGAGGTTCCAGATTGGCAGGGCAAGTGTGTTTCTACACAGAGGTGTGCAGGATACCCCTCCTGCTGTGCTTGCAGCAGGCAGGGCTTCAGACAGAGCAGAAGCTCAGCATTCAGGAGAACACGTTCAAGAGTAAAAATTAATACTAGTTTTGATCTGTCTGCGATAATCTTTAAAGGAGATGAGTTAACTAAGGTTAAAAGTCTTTGAGCAAAAGCCTATAATACGTTTCATCCTTAGCCTTGGGAAGGCTTCACCAGAAAGTCCCTAAAGAGACATAGCAATGAATATCTCCATAGCCTATTACCTCTGAAACTGCCTTTATACCCTGCCTTCAAGGCTGGCCACATGGTTTAGTTCACCACTGCTAAACTGCAGCAAGAGAACACTGCTCATAGTGATTTGTGTTTATTTGCTTGTTTGTTTGATTTTGGTTTGGGTTTTGTTTGGTTTGAGTTTTAGGCTTTTTGTTCCACTGGTTTGGGGTTTTGAAGTTTATTTTTCTTTTTCTTTTTTTTTTGTTCTGGTCATTATTTTGGTATTTTGCTGTGGTTATATGCATTGGCTATACTGATCTAGCTGATTAGAGAAATGGCTGCATTTTTGTGAATTAGGAAAAATCATTTTCAAAGCCTTCACACTTTGACAGCTCTTGTCACCATGTGTGTTGTCACACTGCTGTATCCCCAGAATTCAGACAGAGATGGATCTCTATGAGTTTCAGGCTACATTGTGAATTCCCAGCCAGCTAGACAGTTCTACACAGTAGTTTTTAGGGGGCATGGAAACTATGTAAATACCCACTTAATGATGAAAAATGTATCCATACCATACCCTTTAGGTCATATGTTTAGATACCCCTAAAATATGGTGCAGGTATTCACATTGTCCTGAAATAGTGATGCAAACAAAATTAATGAGAGCCACCACTGTATTGTTCTAAAGCCTCTTAGTAAAGGAGTATTCATTCAGAGTTTTTTTTAAGAAATCCAGAGCTATTTGCCTCTCATTTCCTTGAAATACATCTTTGGGGATAACTATAAAGTTGAAATAATGACTTCCCAGATAAAGACTTCCCAAATTTCCATGTTGAGAATTCCCACACATGTAGAGATGTGGCTTTATTTTTAGGTAATATTAGTGTGGCGACACATTTGGAGCTTTTGTGGTGTTGCTTGGTTTTGGAGGGTTGTTGTTTGTTTTCTTTTATTTATATGTATCTTTCCCTGCTGGATGTCTGTGCACCACATGCATGCAATTCCTCCCGAGACCTGTAGGGGCTGAATGGGCGTTCAGAGCTGGGCTGCCTTGAGTACCTCTGCATGCTTACACACTCCTGAGACCAGCCTCACCCCTCCTTCTCCCGAAGCAGATTCCCAAGGCGTATAAAGGCAGGTTGAATGGGGCCTGCGAAAGAGACTTGGGACTCATCCACTTCTCCGTGGGATCCCAAGGCAAGGCACTTGGTGTCCTGACTAACAGTCTCATGTGGAGCCTGATTCTCACTGCAGAGCATAGCCTACTCCGCAGACCACAGCTCTCAGCCTCCATGTGCACAGTGCCAACTGCTGGCAACTGCCAGCAGGGGTCCCCAGGAGTGATCCATCTCAAGGCAGGAGAACTCAGAATTAACTGGAGGGATCACTGGAAACCTACTGACTCCTGGGACATGTTCCATTCCAGGATCAGTTCTGGAAGAAATCTGCAGTTGTGCATTTCACAGATCGCCAGGTGATACTGTACTAATCCTAGATCACACTTGGAGACCAACTGCTCTGCAGGTAACATGTGCTTGGTGTCCAGACATGTAGCAGTTTCCCAGAGAACTGTTAGCACAGTCAAAGAATGAATCTGAGTTAGTGAGTGACTTTTACACCAGATTTACTCCTTCCCATCTCACCTTCCAATCTCTTCTATTAAGGACAGCTTCCGGAAGCACTCAAGTATTACGAACCAAAAAAAAAAAAAAATGTTTCTGTCAATAACGTGAAAATTTCAGAAGGAGGAAGTAGAGAAAGTGTCAGTGGGTAATCTACTCCTCTGAAATGAAGCCGTCCTCAGAAATTACTGACTGAGATCTCAATAACAGCATCTCAGGAATTTCATGCACAGCATTCCCAGACTAGGCTGATTAGGAAATGTAAAGTAAAATAAATGCCTGTCAACATTTTCCATGATTATCCTTGTTTTTCCACACAGTGCCAAATGGTGTTTTTTTAACTATTTAATTTTATATCTTTTTTTTTTGAGACAGGGTCATCATGAGCTTTGATTAGCTTAGATCTCGCTATTTATTTATTTATTTATTTATTTATTTATTTATTTATTGTAGGTACAAGAAAGAATATTATGATACCCATGTGGGGGTCAGATGATAACTCAGTGTGGCGGTCACAAGAAGCAAGGGTGGAGAGGATTTCAAAATAAACCTGTAGCTCTGACTTCAAGGACCCTTTTACAGAGTTCTGAAGATTCAACTCAGATTCAACACTGTAACTCCCAAGGTAAGTCTGGGTCTTGTTTTTAATGTGACCCTGGTTCCCAAACTGCCCCTCTTTCTGATATCAGTCTGCTTCTGCCTCCTGAGTGCTGGGATCAAACAGATTTTCTGCACTCCACTGTTCTGCATATTTTAATGCTTCTTATATAATTTTTGAATTCCCTGACTTTCATCAGAGTGTAAAAGACCTTTGAAGATTATGTTACCCTGGCCTGTCACCTTGTGGTAAAATCGACTCTTGCAGCTTCTATTTCTAAGGATGGAAGAAACATCATTAAAAGGAGGGTTAGAGAAACTGCTAGTGAGTGGGATAAGCCCCACAACAACAGGGAAAAGGGTCCAGTTCTGAGCACCCAGCTTGTCCTTCAGTGTCCCCGTCGCTGGCTAGAATCTTTATAATAAAGTTGATACACCAGAAGGTTAAATAAATTAGCTCCTACAAATAAGTCTGTACACCCAAACTGCACTCAAATATTTTATCACATTTATTTATTTATTGTAGGCGTGTGGATGAATGTCACTGTACTCATGTGGAGGTCTGATGATCACTCGGTGTGGTGGTCACAAGAAGCAAGGATTGAGAGGACCTCAAAATAAACCTGTAGCTCCAACTCCAGAGACTTCTTTCCTCTCACCAGGAAGTTCTGCAGATTCAACTCAGACTCCAGAAACTGTAACTCCCAAGGTGGTAGGAAACATTTACAATTCACCATCTAAGCTGGGTCTCGAACCCGAGTATTGTTTTCTATGTGGTTCTAGGTCAAGGGCTTCCCAACTTGATGAATCTATGTGCATTTGAAGAATAATTTCTGGACTCCTATAGAGTGTGAAATGCCATTTTAGAGGTGAATGGAGAAACGTGGTATGAAAGAAAAAGGAGAGAAGACACTACTGAGACTGATTATAATGGGAGAGCCCAGATAAAGAGAAGCTGAACATGATTGTTACATTTTGTATCACGGGCTGAATATCACATGGAGCCCATTGAGATATGTTAGTGTGGCTAAAGAGTTAAAATTAAAAATAGCTAGTTGGGGTACTGCTTAGCTCCAACACAGGTCTCCAAACCCTGACACAATCTGATTATGTTTTTAATCACAAAGAAGTAGTTAAATGCTTTACCATAACTGAAAAACCACCCTAGCTGTAATAACACATCTCTTCCTCCCCCATCTCCCCTTCTTTCATCTCTCCCCCTCCTTCTTTCCCCTCCTTTCCTTTCTTTCTGTTCTTTTTTCTTGGGATGTGAGATCAAGACTTCATGTGGAACTACTGATCCAGAACATGCAGGCACTAAGGAATCTGATCAGGATCTGCTTTCTCTCATTGCTGATGACGTCCTGGCAATAGTCATGTTTGTCCTTCATTCTACTTCGGGTAGCATCTGTTCATTTCCATGCATTTCTGCTTGCTGAGGGCCTTCACATTCCTAAGAGAGGATCAATCGCTTACACACAGCAACACAGACCACTTCTCAGCAGCTTTTCTGAGTTCTCATAGCACCTTAGCTCCCTATTTCTTGTTTTATTTTGAACACAAAACTACCTAAGTGCTAATATGCATATTTTTAAGGGTTTGCTCAGATGCAATTGAAATGCTAAGTTCTGAACCCCAAGACCTGGTTGCTCCAAGATAAAAGGATCTTCATGTACACCAGACTTTGTTGTGTAAACCTTGCTCCCCAATTTAAAACTATTGGTTATGTAAAACTGGCAAAAGCCAATTACTGGGGGGAAAAAGTGAGGTAAAGTGTGAGTTACCAGGCTGTGGGGGTGGGGTGTGGGTCACAGGTAGGGACCACAAGGAGAAGAGAGAATTGAATTTGGAGGAGATAGTATAAAGATACAGATAGAAAAAAGGCAGGGGAGGAAGAGGAGGAGAAGGAGAAGGAGGCAAAGAAAACAGGAGGTCTCCTTTAGTCCTGATGGACCAGCAGCAGGTGTCAGACTGTGATGCCTCTCCAGGATGCCAGACTGCTGCAGCATCAAGAACCCAGAAAATTTTCAACAACAAGTATTTGGGGAATACAGTGGGGTAGTAGCCAGATCTTGGGGGTCAGTATTTACCATTTGAATACATAGCAGTACCGGATCAACCCCCTATATATTCCTTCAGTCTATTAATAAGTACTTACTAAGAACACTGTGTTACAAGAAAACCTACAGAATCAACCAATGTGGGGTCATAGAGGCTCACAGAGACTGAACTGACAACCAGGGAGCCAGCATGGATCTGCCCTAGGCAATTCTGCATATGTTATGGTTGTGTTTACTTTGGTCTTCTTGTGGTAATCCTAAGAGCAGGAGAGCAGGATGTCTCTATCTCTTTCTTTTGCCTCTTAAAGAACACTTTGACTCCTACTGGATTGTGTAGTTCCAGCCTTGATATGAGAGGAGGTGCCTAATCTTGGTGCAACTTGATGTGCCATGTTTGTTTGATATGCTGAGAGGCTTCCCTTTTTCTAAAGGGAAAAGAAGGAGGAGTAGGTGCGCCAGAAGCAGAGATAAGGGGAGGATCAGGAAGGAGAGGAAACAAGGGCAACTCTGGCCAGGATGTAATAATATATGAGAGAACAAATAGTAAAAGAACACTGTGTTACATGCAGTGTTTTGTTAAAACCCGTAAATTCAACCTCGTTACTTAGAGTCCTGCAAAGACATTGTACTTGGAAGACAAATATCTATAATCAAAGTGCAAGAAAACAGAAAACAGGAAATGGGGAAGCTATGTTTAATTTCACTCCAAGTTTGAACTTTCTATCAGCTTCATTTTGCTGCTTTGAAAGCGTTTGAAATGTGGGTATATATTCAGCATACTGATGCAAATCCTTCCGCATCCCTTAGAGATAGTAGCCAACGACTGTTTGTCTGTAAGTGTCTATAAACATATGGAGAAATGACTGCATGACTCAGAGCTATGGTTAAACACATGACAGACTTTTGTTAAAGAGAAGAGGAAATGGAGACAAATCTGCTTCTCCATCTTCTCTTCCCTTACCTTGATGCAAAGCCCAACTGAGGCTGTGCACTGAGGAAGAACTGGGCAAAGGGCAGAGGGAGTTGTCACCATGGTCTTCCAGTAATCTAAAATAGTTTGGGAAAGAGAAAGGAGGTAGTTGGGGAAACAGTGGACTAACAGACTCAAGGATGGGAACACAATGAGAGAGGCATTCAAGATGGAAGGAAAAGTGAACAAGCAAGGCAGGCAGTGAAGAAAGGTATGGTAAAGCCTTGCACAAGGATGTGTAAGAATGTAATTTCAGATCTCAGCTTGAACTTAAAATTAAAATGATTCTTAAGTTTGAGTCAAATATTAGCTGCCCCAGAGGCACATCCCAGGAAGAGCACATTCCAAAGACTCAAACAAACATTCCAGGATAAAAGACCCAAGATAGGAGTTTATGGGCCCATAACACAGTAAACCTGGATAAACAGAAGCTACTTAAACTGACCTTTTTTATTGTAAAAAGATAAGGTGAAATTTTGAGTTACTTAGAAACCAGGCCTGGGAACAGAAACCAGGCCTGGGAATGGCTGTTGGAGTTTGGCCTTTATGGTTATTGTTAAGAAGTAACTGTATTACTGCCCTCATAAATTTTGCAAAATAGTATGTAAGCTGCCCTTAGCTTTAATTTGGGGTTCTTCTTGCCTGCATGCAAGAGAACCCTAGTATCCTGGTTGTCATCTGGTCATCTTATCATTAATAAATAAACCTCATATTATTGCAATGATTCCTGTCCTTGAGTGTCTCTGGGGGAGCGTGTTCCCTGGTTTTGCATCTTTAGAGTCCAACAGATGGTCGTTGAGCAGAAGCTCAAAAGTCTATGATTTTGTTGAATATGTTTTCTGTGCCATTAAACTGGTATTCTTCACCCTCTTCTATTTCTGTTATTCTAATATTTTTGATCTTTTCATTGTGTCCTGAATTTCCTGAATGTTTTGGGTTACAGGTATTTTACACTTTGTATTTTCTTTGACTGACTTGTCAATATCATCTGTGGTATCTCCTATGCCTGAGATTCTCTTTTCTATCTCTTGTATTCTGTTGGTGATGCTTGCATCTTTAGCTCCTGATCTCTGTTGTAGGTTGTCCATCCACAGGGTTGCCTACATCTGTGATTTGTCTAAGGTTCTTTTGCTCTTGTGTTTTCTTGTTTTTTTTTTTAATTTATTTACATTTCAAATGTTATCACCCTCCACAGCTTCCCCTCCATAACACACTTGTATTCCACCTCCCTATGTCTTTATGCAGGTGCTGCCTCACCCACCCACCCATTCCTGCCTCAGCACCCTAGCATTTCCTACCCTGCACATGGAGCTTCCACTGGACCAACCGCAGCTGCTCCTTTCCTAAAAACGGTCTCTCGGGGCCTGGAGATCCTGTGGTTTACAACCAAGGGTACAGATCACAACACCCAAAGAATGATCCCATTATATAATTGCCATGATGGCAAACACTTAATGAAAATACACATATGGTTACAACTTATCTTTGATGACCCTTATTGTACTTCATCTTACCTTAGCTTCTGTAAGTACTTTTTATTAACTCATTAAACAGAGAAATTATCCTCTCATTAGTCATGATACATTTGTCCTACTCTGACATTTGATACTGGGTCTGAAGAACACAGTGAATTACTTTAGTTACTAGTTTTGAAAAACACAAGATTTCTGGAAGCTTTTTAAAAAATTATTATTTAGATTGCACCTCAGGGGAAAAGAACTCCAATGCCTGAAGCAATCATGCTAATTCCCCACACTACACAGCAATCTATTCTTCCCAGATAAATCCAGTTCTTCCTCTTCCTCTTCATCCCAGGGTCAAACCTATAAAAGTACCCTTAGAAAACACTATGGCCCTCTAATAGATTGATTTGATTGATTCAAAAATTGAAGCCTCAGTCTCCTAAATCTGTAACCTTGTTTAGTAATAGACTGTATAGTCGTTTAAATAAGAATGGACACCATAGGCTCATATGCTTGAATGATTAGTCACTGGAGAGTGGCACTATTTGAAAAGAATTAGGAGGTGTGGCCTTCTAGAAGATGGACTTTGAGGTTTCAAAAGCTCATGCTAGGCCCAGTTCTATACCTACCTCTATGCCTACAACTCAGAATGTAGCTCTCTACAAGTGCTCCAGTGTCTGGCAACATATTGACAAACTATCCACCAAGAGGATAATGTGCTAAACTCCTGAAACTGTAATTGAGCCCTCGATGAAATGCTTTCTTTCACAAGAGTTGCCTTGGCTATGCACAGCACTCGAATATTATCTAGGACAGACAAATTAGAGACATAACAATGTAAGATGGGGTCTTACAAGGGTCAGATGGATCTGTGCCTTAGTCACTATTTTCGTTTTTGAAACCAAATTCCTGACAAAAAGCAAGTTAGGACAAGTCTTATTTTGGTTCACTATTGGGTCATCATGGTGGGGAAGATGTGATGACAGGCATGTAAAGCTGCTTGCTCATTTCTTAGCCAATTAGGAGAAGGGGTAAATGGAATTCCAGCACACAGCTAACTTTCTAGCTTTCTCCCTGTCTCCTTCTGAATTGTGTTTTTAATTAAAATATATCTATAACATTCCTTCCTCTTCACTTCAACTACACCTGTGTGTCCTACTCACTATCAACTACACACTTTTTAAAAATTACACTTGTTATACACACTAGAATAACTATATAAGTGTAGCCTGATAAGTCCATGTATTGATGTCTACTTGTTGATGTTTTGTTATTCTATTAGAGATGTCTATTGTGTAATAGATAACCAGTAAGAGGGCTCATGCTGGGGAACACTAATTCTACCTCTCTCAGCTGCTGTTAATTGCCCACAGCTCTTTATTTAGATCTGTAACCATGTGAGACTACTCCATCCATGTTGGCATGTCAGCAGATGTTATCATTGTCCAGGTCTCATTTGAGCAGCCATATTGTTGAGTTACCATGGATGTGGCTTCCCTGTGATATCAAGAAGACAAAGTCTCACAGCAGACTTGCTAGTCCTCAGACATTTACAACCTTTCTGCCCCCACTTCTGAGATGGCCCCACAGCCTAATGTATAGGGATTGTGTTGTACATGTATCAAATGGTGCTGGGCAGCCTACAGTCAGTGGTTACCTGCATTTTGATGAGTATGGTCCTTGTCTGCTGCAATAAGAAGCTTCTTTAATAAAGGTTGAGAGCCTTACTTATCCATGGATAGAAGGATAAGTACTCAGAATACAGTTGGGATTTGTGCTGGTTTAGGAAAGCGGCAGTAGCATGTTCCCCAAGACCCATGTCCTGACTACTCACAAACAGTTGGCTATGTTGCCAGTTGTCATTTCCCTCCTGTTGAGCACTCCTTGAGTCCAATTAGACAGTTGTTGGTTACCCCCAAGATATAAGTACCACTTTTACAACTTACAAGAGAACTTGCCATGTTGTGGTTCACTGGCTTTGTAGGTAGAAGTATTGACTGCTTTCCTGTCTTTACAGCTTGCATTTCACCCAGTGGTTGTGTGAAAACTACTCAGAGTGGAAGCTCTGGGTCAGAACTTGCTTGAATTCTTTAAGTTTTATGTTAAAATCTGTAGTATCTTCAGCAATGGGGACTTACCTTCAGATCCTGGGAGGCAACCAAAGACAACATCTGCTATTCAGTTTCTGACTACCTACCCATAGTGTCCTGATCAGCCTACAACTGATCATAATTAGTGGATCTAGAGATGAGAAGCAAGGTGGATGGCAAGAACAAAAGAGATATCAGGCTGCATTGAGAGTGTAAAAACAGACTCTAGGGGGGCAGCTTCAGTGAGACAGCGCATTTAAGGGGAGATCAAAGGCTATTTAAACCTTTGGAGGGTGAGTAAAAGCTTTCAGGTTAAGTGTATATCATTGGCTGGGGCCAGTGTGCTGAAGATGCCTCATTAGCACAAGGAGGAATTCCAGGTGATGCTAGACATGACCTTATAAGGTAAAAGGAAGTTTACCCTGGCTATTTAGCTATATGATCTCCTATGGTGGGCAAATGTGAGGGCATGGATCTACATGCACTGCGACAATTAGGCTTGGTCATTTTCACAATATTAATCTTACCAGTCTGTGGTTCTGTGAGATCTTTCTACCCTCTAGTGTCATCTTCAATGTCTTCAGTGTTTTAGACTTTAGATGTCTTTTATGTACTTGGTTAGGTTTACACCAAAATATCATTTGCTTTTGTAGGCTGTTGTGAATCCAATTGTTTCCTTGCTTTCTTTCTCAGGGTATATTTATCATTGTTAAATATGCTGGCTAGTTTATGATAAACTTGACATTAGCTAGAATCAATCAGAAAAAGAGAGACCCTCAACTGAGAAAACACCTCCATAAAGGTGGCCTGTATGCAACTTTATTGGACAATTTTCTGATTAATTATTTTTAGGAGTGGGTCCAGCCCACTGTGGGTGTTGCCTACTTAAGGCCTGGTTCTGAATATTATAAGAAAGTAGGTTCCATAAGGAGTAAGCCAGTGAGCAATGTTTCTCCACGGGTTCTATTTCAGTTTCTGCCTCCACGTTTCTGCCTATGTTTAGACCATAGTCTTCCTAGTGACTTCCAGGCAAATGAGTGTTGTTACAGAAGCAGAACCTAAACATAACAAGTGGATCATGAAAACCACCTGAAACAAAACATGGTTGCAAGGTGAGCATCATTACAAAGTGGTCATAACAGGTGGTCATCAACACAGGTGTTGGTGATTTTCTTTAGAATAAACAAAGGCATTTTTGCCATTCTGAAACAGCTAGTACAGAACCATTTGTGTTAAGGTTATTGGTTGAGCATAGCCCAATCTTTGAGATATATTTAATCCTAACCAGCAATGAAAATAATTTTCCTTCACTATAAAATGGTTTTCAAGACTAAGATGGAGGCAGGCTGGGTGATCAATATTATCTGAATGGCTATTTGTTGTCTAGGAGAGATTCGAAAATGTGTGAATTCTGATAAAAGGAGTTGGAGAGAGGATCTTAAAAGAGTTGCAGGAGAGGAAACCATAATCTGAATGTATTGTATTAAAAAACATTTTCAATAAAAAAACGTAGAAAAAGAAAGAAAAATATGTCTGCATTCTACATTCAATTTTAAGTTATAAATAAAGCTAAATTTAAAACTAAAAGATGGCAGATGAAATTTCCAGACCACATGAAAAATATACTGACAACATCTCCCATCCTTCTCCCTTGCTAGTCTTGAACTGAAATACTCACCACCACAGTCCTGTGTCCTCTGCTGCAGGCTCCATCCCCTGGGTTTGTATGAAGCTTACTCTAAACACTGTTTTGATGGTACTTCAACATTATTTATTTACCACCTTTAGGAGAGTTCTCAATTCTGCAGTTCATCTGATAAACCCAATCTGCATTGTCACGCAGGAAGTGAGACATGAGAGATCAACTCCAACCCTAACAATAAGATATCCAGAGGCATGATCAGGAAGCCACTCTAATGCCCTACATGGAGCCCTCAAAGTTTAAACACTGAGCATGCCTACCTCAAGAATCTTCTCTCTTTGGTTGGGTGTGATCCAGTGCAGCTAATACACCACTCAAGGAAGGACAGAAGTCCAGGCAGTGGTTTGACAGATGGCTTATCCACTTGAGAATTTGTTTCTCAGAGGACCTAAAGAGCAATGATTAACAATCCTCTGTCACTTCAGTTCCAGGTGGAATCCACTGACCTCTTCTGGCCTGGCCTCTGGGGACTTGCAAGCATGTAGTGCAAAAAAATACAGCAGGAAAAACACACATACATATAAAAGAAATAACTCAAAAACAGAAACAATGCCTCCAAATTTTTTTATAAAAAACAGATTTTTATAAAATCATCAAATACATTGTCCAGACCAAGAGCAAAAAGGAAAAGAACCCATCATTATCATTTGAACAACAATAAAAGAAACAAAGGATAAAAAATATCAAACCGGGAAAAAAATAACCAACATCTCCAAAAGGGTCTTGAAATTCATTATCTCTGTTGGGAATTCATAAGTGATGCTATATTTCAAGAAAACAAGAGGCATACAGCTCCATGATTACTGATTTCTTTTATACTCCTTTATTGAATATTTTTATTTCTTGGGATGTATTAGAGAAATACACTTGTGTTTCTAATTTATTTAACTTAATCATCCACATAGTAGTACATTTTAAAATAGCGAAATTTATAACAACAAAGATACAGCATGGATACATTTTTCATCATGAAGTTGAGATCCACAGATTTTGACACACTATCCATATCAAAAGCACAATTTTCTGTGTAGCTGTGACTGGCTGGGAACTAATAATGAGGCCTAAGCCACATGCTACTTGAAGATGTCCATTCCTACCTGATACTTCCAGTGTTATAGGACAGTGAAAATCATCTGCATACAGAAGGTCTCATGAGGGAAAAATTGGTGATTATGTTTTTATCCATGAAAACACATTAAATTTATTCAATACCAACTTAAAGTGGGGGAGTCAATATATATACTATATAAAATTAGTAAAACAACAAATTAATAACATAACAAAAAATGAAAAAACCACAAAACTTCAAAACAAAACAAAGAAACCATATACTCAAAGCAATCAAAATTCTAACCCAATCAAAAAAACATTATAATTAAACTAAGAACCATTCTTTAGCTGCAGATTTTACAGCACAGACCTACAGCCTGTTACTGGCCTTGGAAATATTGTCCAAAGTCTGCCTACGATGGTAATAATCACTTCAACATGTGCACTCCTTGTGAAGAGTTGTGTCTGAGGGAAATCTTGACCTGGTCTGCCTGTTTAAGCTTCAGGAGGAGTATTTCAGACCTAGGGGAGGAAGAGACGAAGGCCTGTTGAGGACCTGCCATGTCAGCTATCCAGCAAACACCAGCTTTATTGAACAGGACAATCCAGTATGACCTTTCAGCCTAAGATGATTCCCTGTATCCCCAAAGGAGTAGAGCCACAGAGCACCTGGGCCTGGGATTTTTCTCAGATTTAAAAAATGGCTTGAAAGTGAACAGTAAACTACACACTGTGCTGGAATTAAAATAAAACACCACATTTCTCCAATGGTCCATATATATTATACTGAAAAATAACTGTGTAGCAATGTCTGAATCAAACACTATACAGAGGCCTTCTAGGGAACCTAGCCACCATTGAAGTGAAGGCTCTTATTATATCTGGAGTACAGGAACCTGCCTGGTTCTACTTGTGAACCCCTGCATCTGTGACTCCCCAGAGAAACCATCTCACAGGAAATCCATGCTCACTGAAGAGATACTATAATCAGCAAGAGTGTGCTGCATGCAAATCTTCCCAAGAGAAAGCCTTGAACTTTAAAACAAATATTCATGAAGGACAAAGGATACCCCTGCTATATTTATAGTTGCTGTGGTATTATTTGTGGGGTGACTTAAGGGACAACAGGCTCAGGTCATACCAGAGAGCTCAGAAGGGAAGAAAGAGTACACAATCGACACAAACTCTGTGGATCACAAGAATGATCATGGACAGGATTTCTTTTAAACTAGATCAGAACAATATTCTGAGCTGCTCCTATGTGACTGAGGCAGAGAATCATGTGGAAGGCCTGAGACCCAAAAATACAGTTATACAGGTATAGGAAATCTTCTTGGCTCCTGCTATCCCATCCTAGTACCTCATACCTCAGAGACAGCAAAATGATCCTGCATTGTTTGAGCCCAGCAATGGACACACACACACACTCACACTCACACACACACACACTCACACTAACACATACATAAACACACACAAAATCACACCCAAAGACAGACACACACATTCCTGAACACACACAAGCACATGTTCATACATACAGTTGCAGAAACATTTTGACTTTCCCTGTTCATGTTAATATAAGAGATCATCCAGGACACTATAAAGCCATAAGAAATAAACCATTGAATTGAAAAATCCTGTAGAGAGATCTCAGCAATTAAGAGCACTGATTTGTCTTTTGGAAGTCTTCAGTTCAATTCCCCAAAACCGCAAGGTAGCCTACAAACCATCTTATTAAAATCAGATGCCCTCTTCTGGTGTGTCTGATGAGAGAGACAGTGTACTCACAAACATAATCTGAGTAAATTTAAAAAAGAAAAGAAAAAAGAAAAGAAAACCTTGAATGGAACATGAACATGGTAGTCATAGCGTATAGACAGCTCAATAAAATAAATGTTTATCCCTAATAAACAAAGGAGGGAAATATGGAGTTTTGGCCTGGTATGCAAGCCTGCTTAGGAAGTTCCCAAGGGTGTGCACAGTCGGCTTGGTTCCCATCAAAGGCACATGGGATCAGGGTGGACAAGCCATTTCCTGCATCTTGCTCACTGTTTCCCAGGGACTCTAAAGTTAGCAGCATCTTCCAATAGGCCCTCCATTTTCCACAGCCTGTGTGGCTTTGTAACCATAGGTATGAGCCTGGACAACTAGGAAATCACTGTAACTAGGATGCAAAGTGAGACTTTTCTTCACATAAGAAGATTCTGTCTGGGATATTTTGTGGAAAATAAGTCTGACTAGTTCAAGACCAAATGGTGGTTTGTATGATCACCCTAGGCAATAGTCCATAGAAGGGCTGGACTACAGTATACTTGTTCACTCCTTGACTGAAGAACATCTGGATAGTTTCTACTTCAGGGCAACTCTGTGAAGTACCACTACAACCATGATTTGCAATAATTTCCTCTGTGGACACCTACTTCTTGTTCTGGAGTGGCTGGGACAATGGGGACTAGAGAAACTATACAGTTTCTGAAGAGTTGGACATGGCTTCTCACAGGGCTGCCCCATTTTATATCATAAGCAATGTCTGAAGTTACTCTTTTCTTCCAGCCCTCCTTGAGGATGATTTTAACTCAAACCAAATCACTTTTGAATGACAGCTTTTACAGAGTGCTACAGACAGAACACAGGGTGAGTGCTTTAGACTACCAGGAGCCTAAGGGGCTGTCTGAGGCAGCCTTGTTCTAGCACCTCACCATAGGTATGGGACTTCTGCTTGCTGCAGATGCAACACCAAGCAACTCAGTGTTTCACAGAGTTATACCCAGGACAAACTCCAAGGCCAAAGACAACTGAGTCAAGCTTAGGCAAAGTTGGAAAAAATGATAGGAGGTAATGAGGAAAAAGAACTAGGATGCTGAGAAGATGCAATGAGCCACCTGACCTTCCATCAGGCAGTCACTATCCACCAAGAGCAGAGAGGGGACACAGACCCTTAGCCAGCCTTGTTGACTCTCAGGCCCATGGATTTGACACAGCAGCCTCCTACTCACCTCCATATACTAAAGTGTTTGTTTTTCTTACAAGTGATTTCAATATGGCTAAATAGATTTCCCTCTATAGCCAGTTTCAATAGTGATAAATAGATTTCCCACTACCAATGATTGACAATCAGACTTTACACCACTATTTGTCTCCTTTTGTTCTATTGAGCTAGGTGTAGCAACATGATGACCTGCTGCTCTGTTTCATGTTTCCTTGATGCAAAGTGAACTGACACTGTTGTGAGCCCCACACTCCCATCTTAGAACAAGAGGCTGGTGTTCAGGTCCATAAGTTTCCTTTGAATAGAACCACCTTGGGGCCACCTTTTGTCTCATGTGTGCAGCCAGCTGTTGCTGAGCAGCCCTTTGTGCCCCATATCCTGCTGTGGTTACAGGAGTTACATGTCTGCTTTGTGGTTGTTCCTCACATGGGTGGGCCTCCAACCCCGGGCTAGGAAATTGTAATGAATGAAGGAAGGACTGGGAAGTAGAAACTGAAGTCACATGGTAAGATTTCAGAAGGGTGGGCTGGGCTAAATGTGAAATTATTGACTTTTAAGTGTTGGCAATATGGGTTCTGTTTGTTTGATAAAGGGTTGAATAACTCAACTGTGGGTTATGTGGAGCCTAGGTGTCTTGGGTAAGACCCATCCTGGCAAACAAATGCCCTCCTCCTTTCCCTGCTGATTTCAACTGAATGACAAGAAAGCTCATAAGAAAGCACAGTGGGCCAAGTTGTGTATCTGACACGTGGAGCAGACAGCATTAGCTTCTTCTAAGTTAAGAAATTGTTTTCTTACAACAGCAACAAGAAAACTCAAAACAATGAAACATATAAACATGTTCTTCCTCTCTGTGAGTTATGAAACCTTGTAGCAGTTACTTGAGACAAAGCAATTCGAGGAGCTCTGCCTGGGAGGTGACAGAAGATTCAAAGATGCTGGTCAGACAGCTTAACCAAAACAGAAAGACTGATCAAAACCACATGTAATTAACTGGCCTCTCAACAGGCACATCTATATACATATTGTCACAGACATACATATGACTCCCCCCTCCCCACACACAGATACCAGATATCATAAGTGAGCAGGAAACAGTAAGGAGACAAAAATGCAGGAGGAACCACTGAATGTAGACTGTGAATATCTGATGTTTCATGTGAGACCCAGGACTCTGTAATCCATCCCGTTGGGACTAAATAAAACTTAGTAACTTCTGAGACTCAAGGTTGATTGATGTCTCCATCAAGGTGCACACCTTTTCTATTTAGAGGATACTGACTTGGGAAGGACAATGATTAGAGGGGCTCACAGACTCATCACACTTGATCAAAATGATTTCAAGAGATCACAATCCTAGAGCCTTTCTTTGAGGGAGGAAGCTTCCTGTTGAGAGGCAAACAGTATAGAACCAGAGTCCTCACTTTGTTTTAAAGAAAATGATGGGCAGACACATTCTGTTCCTAGTGCTGGGGAAACAACAGTGTTAGTCACTCACCTGTAAAGTTGATTATTTTTAGTCAACTCCTGGCACTTATACAAGGCCTCACTGATCTGCTGCGGAATGTTTTTGAGCTTGCTCATCACCTGGTCGTCTTGCATCTCCAGCATGATCGTCTCAAAGTTGAACCTGTGGAAGGGTGTGGCCCAAGGAGCAAATAATCCCTGAACTAAGGATTCAAGGATTACATCAATTCAAGTTGAATCGTGAACTACCCCAGCCCATATATACCACAACCTAATGCCTTTGTACTGGGTCCTCTTGGTGCTTATTAAACTTGTTACACTTGATCTGGGCACAGTAGAGCTAGGGAACTAAAAAATGGGAGCTGACCTGCTTTGGATCCATGAGTGGTCTTGAAGGAATAGATTAGGTCTCCAAGAACTTTCCAGGAGACTATGCCACAGTCCTGAGTCCAAATTAATCCTGTGATGACACTTTTTCACCTTGTAGACAAGGTTTTCTCAATCCTTGGTTCTATCACTACATAAATTCCACACTTCAGTATTTACAGGGAAAAGGATTTACTGCCTATATCCGCATTTTCTAATGCCCATCAGAGGTGCGCACAGAGATCATGTGCTGTGATGCTACAAGTGACCCTCCATGGCCTCATCACTATCATTACCTAAAAAGTCAGTCAGGTAAAGTCTGCAGCCCCATCACACTACACAGACTCCCTGGATCTTAAGTGGAATACACACACACAGACCTACATAAACACACATACAGACACACACACACACACACACATACACACACATACACACATACACTATCAAATGTCAAGTACATACAGTGATGTGACATTGTCTCAGTGTAAACTGAACTGAATATGAAAAAAGCAGTGATGACTTGCCAGAAATCCAGTCACACTGAGGGGAAGCATATAGAACCAGGTCCTCCCAGTTGTTAACAGGACTAAATGGAACCAAAGCAGCTCCAGAAAATTACAAAAATGATTCACCATAAACACACAGCAGCTACCATCGCCCACAAAGCAATACCAGTCCAGGCATCTTAAAATGCATGATAAGAGCTCACACACTAATACTTCTATTTCCTGAATGATTCATGCCACAGGCTATAGTGTTCTTTTAGAGGAATCAAAAGAGCTTGTGACCCCATCTCACTCCTGTCTGAACTTCAAGTTCTGTGTTGAATATCCAATAGCAAAATGCATTTTGACATGAGGACAGCCTGGAGTTGTAGCCTCCTGTGATATGTTGAAATCTAGGGTCAACAGAGAGGGCCCAAGATAGTCAACCGAGAACTGGGCATAATGATTACCTGTTGTTCAAATCTTTGACATTATAATGTGCCAGGATTCCCCGGAGTTTGTCTCTCTCATTACTCATTCTTTCAAGGTCCCTTTTGAACTTCTCCAACCTCTTCATTCTCTGCTCCTGCTCACTGATGGTGTAGGCTTGGGAGGACTCTTTCCCAACAGACTCTTCAGGTAGATAAACACAAGGAAACTTGTAGGGAAAATACGACAGGAAAAGGAGAAACCATACTTACTCCCACAGAGAAGCCTGAGGAAGAGGGAATTCTAGAGACACAGTGAATTCCTGAAAGAGCAGGAAAGCTATCTTCAAGCTGGAATCCACACCTATGTCCCTGCTCCTAACCACCATCACTAAACATATGGCTCAGTCCCTACTGCAGTCCCACTAACCCTGAAGTGCTTAAGCTTTCCCAGTCAAGAAGAAATTGAGGGCATTATCAGTTTATATCTGAAGCTGTAGTCTGTACTGCTTATCACACAAAAAAATTGACCATAAACACCAGCACCAAACATCTCCCACAAGCCAACACCTATCCTTGCTTCTTAAATGCGTGATGAGAAACCACACACTACTACACTTATCCCAGACTGTAATTCAGCCCACATCATGTGTGTTCCAGACCAAAGTCTCTGAGACCTTGATACTTGACAAGGGGATTATCCCTCTCTGTTCTTGGCATCACATATTCATGTAACCTACAGGAATCTATTGAGGATGAAATGCTTCAGCACTCTATCCTGAGAGCAAGGCTTTGTTATTCTCAGAGATCTCTCTCCTGGCATCCTTTGCCACTCAGCAGGAAATTTAGGTCTCTCAGCAAAGCAACTGAAGGCTTGTCAATTCCTGGATCTCTGCCAAAGTAATCATCAGAAATTCTGGACTCTGGGTCTGCCATTGAGAAATGTTGAGGCTCCAGATGTTAAGCCCTTCTCTTGTAAGGACCTGCTGAATCACCCCTCCTCCAGGAAGCTTCCCCATGCACTGCCCAAGACTCACTGTGTCTTCCCCAGGGCCATCTCCTTCTTCCTGCTTTACAGAATGCCTTCTGCCTAGGTCTGGTCTCTGGTTGTATTGTATTGTCCCTACGAAACAGCCTGAGCAGCATGGACAACATGACTGCTTGTGAACCCAGAGGCTCTGAAGAAATACCCCACAGGCAGTTGGTGTCACCACAACACTGGTGACATCACAGAAGATTCTAGGGTTCTCCTGGATACAAGAGATTGTCCAGGGAAGTGACTACTGATGATGTCACTGTAAACTGCCATGGCCTACCTGCTGACCAGCTTGCCCCACATTGACCAGTTTCTGAGGTGCCCTATCTTGGAGTCTCTCTTTTGACTCAGGGGATACACCTTGGCAACTTTCCCTTCAAAGCTAGAGATTTCTCTCTGCTTCATTACAAGGCAAGCACTTTGGATGGGAGAGTTAGTTAGGGCCTTGGCATGGGCAGCTCATCTTTGTTAGTACCTTAAGGTCTAGGGTCCTTGCTTGAGGGAGATTCTTCTCCATGATAAATCTACCCTTAGGCACCATTCATGTACCACAGTCCAGTTCCCCAGGGTGTCCTGTTTCCCAGAGGCAACAATGGTTCTCCTGCACCTTTAATCTTATGCAAGTTGGATTATATCTTCTTATTGTGCACATGCCTTGAGGGGAGATATTGTTTTAATATATTCAGACATGTGTTTCCACAATCCCATTTTTGCAATGTAAACTCCCTTGTTCATGGCAATATAGGAAGGAGTTCAGGTCCAAGGGAATATCCATTTGTAAAGTTTATGTCTCTTCTTCAGAAGATAAAACCCCACTTTCTCCCTTTCTCCATTGCAACCAGACATAGTAGGCATCTTGAGCAAAGGTCAACAGGGACATTGGATTGCTGCTCTGTAGTTCCATTAGCCATCACTTCTCCAATATCTACCTTTCTGAGTTCCAGTGAGAACTCAAGAGTTCACTGAGATCCAGTGACACCTCCATTTAAATGTGTCCAGTAGTTCAGGAAGGACTGTGTTTGGCACTGTCATCTGTGGCTTCTGCCTTCTGAATCTATGGTACAATGTGACCTAACATCTCAGGTGTAAGAGTGAAAAAATCATGTAAGTCCTTTCCAAATTGTTTGTGTTGTCCTGGGCTACTTCCTTCAGCCAGGTAGTATCACTATGACAATGATCAAAGGTGGCAATTCTGCAGAGAAACAGCAGTGGATTTATTAGGTAAAATGAAAAGGATTTGGAATAATAGTCAATCCTAGTATAGAAATGAATTTCATTATGTGGTTGTGGTTTTATGAGAACAGCAGGAATAGCAGGGTGATTTAAATCAATGAAAGTATGAATTTCATTGTATAGTCTTACTCTTTGCATATATATATATTTTAATTTTGCAAAGATAAGTTTATTAAGACCAAAAATAAAACAATGAAACGGGGAAATATATCCAAGACAGAAATAAACATGAAGTCTTCTGCTGGGTGTGGCTGCTCCTCTCTAACCTCAGCCTTGGCTCCATACTGAATTCCAGACCAGCACTTGCTAAACTCAAGCCAATTAAACAAAAGCCATCAGTTACAAACAAAATGACAGCCATTTTCTGGAGTTAATTACCATTACAAGGTTAATTACCATTACTTAGTGTGATTCCAATATATCACTTAAAGCAATTCACTGGCCAAATGAAAACCTGAACCAACACCAAAAAGCACTATACTTTTAATATTAATAGTTAGTGGCATTTATTTATTTATTTGCTTATTTATTTATTTATTGGTTTTTTTCTGAGAAAGGGTTCCTCTGTGTAGCCCTGGCTGTCCTGGAACTCACTCTGTAGTCCAGGCTGGCCTCGAACTCAGAAATCAGCCTGCCTCTGCCTCCCAGTGCTGGGATTAAAGGCATGGGCTACCACCGCCCAGGGAGGGGTCTTTTTATAACCATTGTAACTACTTTGTTTTTCTCAAGCACACTCAGTACTGGTACCCAGGTTACTGACTTCACATACAACCCCTACCAACAGTAAAAGTTAAAAGCAACATCAGGTTAAAGCATACCTTTACAATACTTGTAAATCACAGGTGGACGTAATTTTCCCCCATCCTCCTTTGCTTTGATAAATATATAAGGTTTGTTGCAAAAATAATGCAAAAATGTTGAAACCAATCTACTATAACTCAGAAATCTGATCAACTCTTACCCAGTATCCAAAGTCAAGATAAAAAAGGCAGGCCTTAACTTACTCCTGGTTCTGACCATATCATTTCTATAACTCACATGTTCCAAATACACTAACTTAAAGTCAGCGTCTCCATTAGTTCGTAGTCCGGCACTGACTCTCTTGGGGAGGCAAACGTGTCACTTCAATGTCAATCTCATTGAGGACAACAGCCACCTCCTGAGCCAGCCTGCAGCATGCACAACTTAACCTTTAGTACAGTCCTAGCTTTTCAGAACAGGTCCAGAGGGGAGATACTTCCTCCTCTTCCCACCTTGGCGCGGCACTCCTGTCTTCTTGCCCCCTGACTCAGGTAGCCTGGAATGCTTCTTGCCTCGCAGGCCTCCTTTCCTTTTCTCTCCCTGACCCAGCAGGCAGGCTGCCCTTTCTCTTGCAGGAAGGTCCTGGCTGGCCCCCTTTTCTCTTGCCTTTCTGGCTCATCTTCCTCCTCTTGGCAGGTTACTCTTGGACCTCTTCCCTCATCTGCTTGTTGGTGGCCCTTGTCAGGTCCAGCTGAGGTTTATTACTGTTCATGATTTGAAGTAGCTCCCACTGGTTCTTTTTCTTGGCTGGGAAGTACCCAAAGGGGGGCTGAAACTTCCTCTTCTTGCCAGAGGTTCGGGGTGCTTTCTCCTTGGGGAGGTGCTCCTGGAAGCTTCCCACTGAAGCTCCTCCTTACTCTGGTGTCCCTTAGGGTGCAGCCCAGCTGAGCTAGGCATCTGCATCTTGTGCTCGCGGGACAGATTCCACAGAAGGTTCATCTCTTTCTTGGCCATGCATTCTTTCTTGGCCTGAATCCTCTTGGTGAACTGGTCTTCCATGGGGTTGGCGCTCCCAGGCACCTTGATGAGCCATTCCTTAGTGTCATCCTTTGCGCGCTTGTAGCCCCAAGGCACCGCCACTGGCCACTCACCTCGTCCCACAGGAGGTTTCATTTTCCACAGTTGTTCTGGGTTTGTAATATCTTTACTGACCCCCATGAATGCTATAAAATAGTGTGGCCTCAGCCACATAAAGAAAGAAAATGGAAGTCTGTTTTCTTTATGATACTATTGTTTTGTTGTTGGTTTGTATTTGAGACAGGGCTTCTCTTCTCTGTGTATCCCTGGCTGTCAGGGACCTTGCTCTGTAGACCAGGCTGGCTTCAGCCTCAGAGATATGTCTGTGTCTCTCTCTTAAGTGCTAGGACTAAAGGCATACACCACCATTGTCCAAAAACAATACTTTTGTTTGATGGAACAATGTAAAGTACTTACTCAGTTGAGAACTAGAATAGAAAAACACAATTAAAATTCAAATAGTAAATAAGCTACACATTTAACTAGCCTTCAACCAGTTCACTAATGTCAATTATTCATTCAATGAGTGACCTGTTACTTATAGGAAACATATAGGATTGCCTGTTTCTCTTTTCTACAGGAAGATTTTACTCCAAGTTCTCAATTAGACAAAAGCCTGTTCCCCTTAAAGATAAATGGAATTAGGAATGCATTTTTCAGTTTTGGCATTGATTCTATCATCAAGGCTTGAAGAAGTTAATAGAGAACTTCAGGAAGATAATGTTTCCTAGGCTTCCAGGTTAATTGTGGAATCTGTAGCAAAAATGATCTGCTTTGTATGCTGAAACATTCCTGAAGGTAGGAAAGAGAAAAGATACAGTCATGAAGCTGAATCCCAATAGTTACTTCAAGGCACAAAAGGCTGCACTGCCAGAGTGTCCTTTGGACAAGCCCTGTTGGTAAAAGTGGCTGCTCATCTATTTCTGATGGGTATTAAGTTGTGTTCAGTCACTGACAAGCCCACTTTCTCAGTCAATCCTGTGGAGAGGAGCTTGTTAAAAATTTTCCCAAACCAAGAAAATTATTCCTTAAGAGCTTCATGGAGCCTGATCCAGTCTTGGCTTTGCACATCTTATGCATGACAAACAGGACGTCATAGTCTCCATCATTTTTAATGAGTTTTAATTCACTTCTAGAAGGTTATACCTCCAATCTGTACCTTGGCAAATGAAAGAAAAACAAGTTAGGCACACAACAGGTAGGTTGTTGGAAAATATTCCAATTACTTTGGGATTTTGGACCACCTGTGAGGCCTTATTGAGTGGACAGTTATTTTCAGGAGTAGATTATAATACTTAGAATGTTTCCAAGTTCTAAAGGGCAGCTTTTTCCCTGACAGCAGTATTGTGTATTTTCTTATTAAGGTGCTCTGGGAATTCCAGAGTTCCCTATCTTGGAACATTCTGGAGGAGACTATAGGTTGATCATCCCTCACGTGAAAACTCACAGTGTTGAAATGCTCCAAAGTGCAAAACTGGAGTCTCTTCATGGAAACACAAGTGGACCTCACATGAGGGTTTGCACAGAAATTTCAGGCATAGTAAATATATTCTAATTGTACATTTCTATAGTAGCTTCTCAGTATATAGTCCTTGCTGACTTGGAACTTGCTATGGATAGCAGACCTCCAACTCAGAGATCCACTTGTCTCTGCCTCCCACGTGCTGGGATTAAAAGCGTATACCACCACATCTGACAGTAAGTCATAATATGTATATTAAATTATCTTCAGGCTAAGCATATTTATATAAAGTGTAAGCAAAGCTTGTATGAGCTTCCTGTTTAAACTTTTATCTTATCTGCAAGGTCTCTTATTTTGATTATACATTTGTATGTTACATATGTGGATTTTAAAAAGCCCTACCACACAAAATATTTGTGGTTCTAAGTGCTGATTTGGAATGTAAAGAACACAAATCTGTTTTGATTGTCCCATATAACAACCATCCTCTGGTTATAGAAACAAGCAACTGACACAGGCCTGGCCATCAAGAGTTAATTCCTGTGATCACACTGAGTTGCTTAGGGATGGCAGCCAAATGTAGTTGGTAAGTTACAGTCCTCTTCTGATATCATCTCCAGTGGAAGAGAATAAAGTGATACCCTTAACATGTTTGCTAAGTTAGAACGCTACCCATATAAGACATAAGATGTCTTCACGTGAACACAAGAAAGCAAACACAGAAAAGCCAAACAAGAAATAAAGAAGGGCAGTGAGTAATCCTGCTGTTTAAGCACTGGAAGCCAGGTGACTTCTCACTCAGTTACATAGTTAATACCTTCCTCTTTTTTGTTTGACTGATTGCTTGTGTTTAGTTGTGTATTGACCATTGCCATTGAGAGACTTCTGGGTAAAATCTATACCATTCAACAAGTTCTTAGAAGGCTGATTATTACATAGGCATTAAAGAGGAGAAAGAGAATGAGAGTTCAAGCCTGCCTGTGAGATGCTTACAGTCTGTCTTCAGGGTATATTACTCCATGCCATTTGCTGACTTTAACCAATATTATAAAGTGAGTGGTTTGGCATGAGGTACCTAGGAATAGAGTAGCATGCATTGTACTAAAGTATAAGAAACAGTTTACTCTAAGTTTATAGTGTATTTTAAGTCTGGTGGTTCAAGCTGGCAGACAGTGATGCATAAATATATAGGTGTTCACTGTTAATTTCTTAACCAAACTGAACAATGATGGGAGACACAGCAAATACAAAGTCAAATGCTATGTCTGTTCTCAAAAACCTTTTGGTGCAGGACAGGCAAACAGTCCAGCAAGAACTGTGTGGTAATGCCATGCATCTTAAAGGATGACACTTTATAGACAGGTGGTGACCTGCAGCGAGTTGTTGGTGCTTGCTGGCAGACAGCCACTGTCTAGAGATTGTGGGTGGAAGGCTAGAGTGGCCCAGAAGATATGCCCAGCCATATGTCTGCATGGTACCATGCTGAGGGACATCACTAAGGAAAAGAACCCATGTCAGTAAGGGTGATTGTTGACTGTGTGCCCCCAACTGAGAAACCAAAGTACCAGTTAAATGAAACATGCCTTCTTTCACCAGACATTAGCTAAACCTATAATTGAACTTCTACAGGAGAGAAGGTTTCATCAGTCTGCACAGCAAACCCAGCAGGAAACATCATAGTGCAGAGATGTCAAGAATTCCCAGAGTTGAACCAACACGTACCAGCCTCCTTCTAAGTTAAACAGTGAATTCTGCTTTGCTGGAATAGGATGGCTGGCTTGCTGTTGCTACTAAATGTTGACACAGCCCCACAGACTCGTGTGTATGGCCAGGAGTTTAGATTCTAAGAAACTCAATGACTGGAATACATAGTGGTTTGCAGCACATGTCTCATGAGTGTTTCAAATGTATTTTTGCTTTGTCATAATTAAGTATTGGATGATGGGAAGCTGTTCAAAGAAGTGCTGTTTCTTAAAGCGTTACTTCCCCATGTGCTTGATGTTAATATTAAATACATTGCCTTGATTTAATATCGAGATGTGGATGGGATGCATGCCCCACCCCAAGAGAACAGCATAACCAAATTTGAAGTGGACTTAAATGCCTGCTTGTTGCTCTCACCAGAGTGCCTTCTTTAAAAGTATTGACTATTTTGGAGAAACCCTGAATCCTACCCAGATCCTGAAAGAGTAGGACCGGTGTTCCAAGGACTTAAAATGAAAGAAAATCCACAATTTAGGAAACCAGCCCAAATGGCACAATGAGGTACCAGTCATTCATCCATGTAGGCAAATTTTGGAAACTGCAGAGTTGGCAAACTTTAGTGGTGGAACCCAGTTTGACTGCAAAGTTGACCAGCACCCTATGCTCTAGCACCAGGACCAAGAGACCTGCTCCCTGAGGGGCTTGCCTAGAGCCGGGAGGGGTTGAAGGGGTGATCAGACCTGGGATGCTTGGAGTACCACTGCCCGATTGCCTACTCCAGAGACCTGCCTCTCCCCTCCTCAGCCTGGAGCAGATTCCCAAGGCCTGCGGATGAGAGGAGCAAGTTGCCTGCAAAGGAGACCCAGGACTCACCCCCTTGACCATGGGATCTGATGGTGAGGTGCTCACTGACCGTACTACCAGTGATGTCAGCTTCCACTGACAGAGGATCTGGGTTTTTTTCCTCTAAAATACACCAGCCTTGTGTCTTTGCTCTTTGTATAAGGGCTTTTAAACTTTTTTGAAAAGATGAACACCCCTGAAGAGGGCCAGATGCAAAATTTCTAATCCTGCCCTTTCCTCCCTAGACCAACTGTCTCAAAGTCCTGATGATCTCTTATTATTTTGCACCAAAACTGTATTTCTTGGTATTAGAGAATACTGCTCTAATGAGGGAGAAGGTAATACTGTGGCTTGCAGCAATGCCTGAGCATTAGAATGACCATTAGAGTTTTGTTGAAGACACCTATGCCTCAGTCACATTCTTGAAGTTTTGAGTGAATGAATGTAGAATATAGGGGTCAGCCTTTAGTATAAAGACAAATGCAGAGGTCAGCGTGCATAACCAGGGTTGGCAATAAGTGGAGATCAAGGGCAAGTCACTTTGTCTTTTGCTAGCTGGCATAAAAGAGATCTAACTGGAGATGACCCCATTGCAGGTTTTATTCTAGACTACCTTCCTTTGATTATTGACACAAAATAAGAGGAAATCTTCAACAAATCTCAGTAGGACTTCCAACTTTAAGGAGATGACAGGACAATTGCTGTACAGCATTGGAGAAAATCATGATGACACTGAGCAGCAGATGTGGCTGCTGGGAAAGAAAATAGCATGGCAAGCAGATCAGGAATGCTTTGTACAGCCTTGGGGTTCAGCCAGGACCAAAGCCTGTCACTAATCACTGAATGCCTTATACATTTCTAACTTCTGGTTGTACTTACAGATCAATATACTCTCAAGAATAGAAGGTCATGGTGGGTATGTGATGCCCTAATCTTTTTGAGATAAAGTATTTTTGTAAAATTGTGTGGGTGTGTGTTTGTGTTTGTGTTAGCCTCAGATTTAAGGGAAGCTAGGAGGGGCCTGGTAGCACAGTCACTACCCAGAGTAAAGGCAGTAGGTAGAGCAAAGATACAGGCAACATCTACCATCCCTCTCCCTGCTAGCCTTGAACTGAAGTATTTACCATCACAGACTTGTATCTTCTGCTGCAGGTTCCCTCCTCCTGGGCTTGTCTGAAGCTTAATCTAAACACTGTTTTGATTGTACTTCAACATGATTTATTTACCACCTCCACCTTTAGGAGAGTTTTCAATTCTGCAATTCATCTAATAAAGCCTAATCTGCATTGTCATGCAGGATGAGACAGGAGAGATCTACTCCAACCCTGACAAAAAGAGGTCCTGAGGCATGATCAGGAACACACTCTAATGCCCTACATGCAGGCCTCAGAGTTTAAACACTGAGCATGCCTACCCCAAGTATGTGACCCTAGAGGTCTCACGAATCTTCTGTCTTTGGTTGGGTGTGATCCAGTGCAGCTGATACACCACACAAGGAAAGACAAAAGTCCAGGCAGGTGCTGGATAGATGGCTTATCCATTTGAGACTTTGTTTCTTAGAAGATCTTAAGAGTGGCATTAAGAATCCTCCATCTCGGGTGCTGGAGAGATAGCTCAGCAGGTAAGAGCACTGACTGTTCTTCCAGAGGACCCAGGTTCAATTCCCAGCATCCACATGTCAACTTACAACCATCTATAACTACATGATCTGGCACTTTCACAGACATACATGCAGGCAAAACACCAATGCACATAAGATAAAAATTTAAAAAAATCCTCCATCACTTCTGCTCCAGGTGTAATCCATTGACCTCTTCTGGCCTCGGGAGAATTGCATGCATGTAGTGTACAGACATACAGCAGGAAAAACACTCATACACATAAATGAAATAATGCAAAAACAGAAACAACGCCCTAACCAAATTAAAAAATATCATCATATACATTGTCCAGGCCAAGAGAACAAAATTCATCATCAGTAGAACAACATCGCCACCAAAACAAAACAAACAAACAAACAAACAAAAATCCTAACATCTGCCAAATGATTTTGGAATTCATGATCTCTGCTTTGCAGTTATAAGTGATACTAACATTCAAGGAAATAAAAGGCATACAGCTCTGTGGTTACTAATTTCTTTGATATTCCCTTAGTGAATTTTATTTTTTGGGATGTATTAGAGAAACACTCTTGTGTTTCTCCACTGTTCATCATGAGCATCCATGAAGTAGTGCATTTTAACATAGCTGAATTTATGACCACAAAGATATAGCATGGATATGTTTTTCATCATGAAGTTAGGTCCACAGATTTTGACACACTAAGCACAACAAAAGCACTATTCTCTGTGTAGCTGTGACTGTTTGGGAACGAATAATGAAGACTAAGCCACACTACACTTGAAGAGGTTCATTCCTACCTGATACTTCTAGTGTTACAAGACTGTGAACCATACATGAATACAGGAGGTTCATATGAGATAAAAATTAGAGATTATGTTTTTATTCATAAGAATACATTAATTTTATTCAATACAAGCTTAAAGTAGGAGAGTCAAAGTATGTAGTACATAGCCTTAACAAAACAGCAAATTAATTATAGTAACAAAAACAAATAAATGACAAAACTTCAAATGAAAAGCAAGAAAATCATATACTCAAGGAAATCAAAAGTAACCAAAACCAAAACACAGTTCTTAAGCTAAGCAGCATTCTCTTGCTGTAGATTTTGCAACAGAGACCTACAGTCTTAGAAATATAGAGCAAAGGCTGTGACTAATGGTAATAATGTCTTCAAGATGAATGTAGCTATGCCCCAATTGGGGTGGGGTGCTGTTGGACAAGTCCTTGCAAGGCAAAGCAGGAGTCATGTTACAGACAATACCTCAAAGTCTTTAAACTTCGCTTGACTTATCTCCATGAAATTATTCAGGATGACCCATGAGGACAAGCAAAATTTGCATTCTCAGGCCCCTCCAGGATGACCAGCAGATCTTAATGACCCTCAGCACTTCTCTGAAGCCTTCCTAACATGCACTCTTGCTGAACCAGAGGCTAGACAAAATAAAGGCCTTTATGATATATAGTTACCCAAAGAAAGGAAGAAAATTCAGCCCAAGATTTCCATGGTTATAGGGATGAGATGCAATGGTGGTTCACTTACTTTGCACAATCAGTGCTCCTGGTGAAGAATTGTGTCTGCGGGATACCTTGACCTATTCTGTGCCCTGTTTGAGTTTCTGTTGGAGTATTTCAGACATAGGGGAGCAAGACATAAAGGCCTGGTGAGGACCTGTCATGTCAGCTATCCAGCAAACACCAGGCTTATTCAGCAGGACAATCCAGTATGACCTTTGAGCTAAGGTCTTTCCTTGTATCCCCAAAGAAGCAGTGCCACAGAGCATCTGGGCCTAAAATTTTTTCTCAGATTTAATAAACAGCTTACAAGTTAATTGTGAACTACACACTGTTCTGGAGCTAAAATAAAACACCACATTTCTCCAATAGTCCATATATATTATATTGAAAAATAACTGCATAACAATGTCTGAATAGAACACTGTACAGAGGTCTTCTAGGGAGCGTAGCAACCATTCAAGTGAAGGCAGTTATTATATCTAGAGTGCAGGAACCTGCCTGGGTTCCTCTTGTGAACCCCTCCATCTCTGAATCCCCAGAGAATCCATCTCCCAGAATCCATGCTCACTGAAGAGATACTATAATCAGCAAGAGTGCGAGGTATACAAATCTTCCCAAGGGAAAAGCATTGAACTGTAAAAGGGATATTAATGAAGAAAGACGTGATAACACTGCTAATAGAGAAGAGCAGAGATGGGACACGGACCCTTAGCCAGCCTTGTTGACTCTCAGGCTCATGGATTTGACATGGCAGCCTCCTACTCACCTCCATGTACCACAGTCTTTTATTTTCCTACAAATGATTTCAATAAAGAAATAGATTTGCTCTACAACCAGTTTCAATATTGATGATTAGTTTTTCTCTACCAACTGTTGAATATCTGACTTTACACCATTATCTGTCTCCTTTGGTTCTATTGAGTTAGGTGGAGAGTCATGATGACCTGCTACTGTATTTATGTTTCTGTGATGCAAAGTGAACTGATAGAATACTTTCTCATTAAAGCTGGACTGTATTATCATTTAACATGTTTGCTGACCAAGTGTATATATGTATAGATACATATGAATATGTACATATATGTTCAGAAACAAACCAGTTCATGCCTTCGTACATGCACACACACACATGCACACACAGAGACATACCTAAATACACACTTGTATGTACAAGAAACCATACTACAAACACCTAAAACAAGCACCTACCAATACAGAAATACACAACATAAAACTGCTAACACACACATGGACAAAAGCACACAGACACACACACAGAGACACATATAGAAACACACAGACACACACACATCAATCCAAAGATTGCTATGTTTCAGCACATTTACTGACACTTGAGAAGGGAGTTGGACCTAAGCTGTGTAGTAGGCTCTTAGACAAACCCAGGCTCTGCTGGTCAGGCCTGTACTTATTTCTGTTTCAAGAACTTTTTCCATGCAGATACTTGCTGATCCTACAAGAATTAATAAGCTCTATACAGATAGGCTGGTCCACACAATTCAAGATACTAGGAAAGAGGGTTTTAAGAACATCCTCCAGGAAGCTTCAAGTAGAAACATATTCTGCTCTCTAAACCTACCTTGGCTCCCTCTCAGAAGACCCTGGTAGCACCATTAAAAAGACAGTTAGTCATGTTTATTATCCATGAACTTTACAACGCATTACAGTTCATGTGATATTAAAACATCTCTAATGACGTTCAAAGCAAGCTAGGGAATTAGCATGCAATGATTTCTCTGAAATGCAGCACTCTACAAAACTGTGAGGGGGAAGTGTCCTGAAGCAAAGTCATGTCCATGAAATACTCAGCCAAACAATGTCAGCAGAGGGATGCACTGTAGGATTTCATGAATCCTCATGGTGAAGCCAATAAGACACACCATGAATTTCCAGGGTGTTATCTCAGTACAGGATAGTCAAAGAAGTCTAACTTTTTATTTTTATAAGTATATTTTAAAACTTTTTATTATAAAAGACTCTAATTACAAAACAATAAATGGGGTGCCTTTCTTTCTGTCCTGGGAGAAGGCTGGACCAGAGCCTCTCTGAGTGAGGCACCATAGAGCAGGAGGAATGATCTGGGTCCTAGATAATTCTGGAAGTGGCATCCTTAGACACCTCTTCATTCCATAAAGCTGGAAGGGGTGGTGGTCACAGGACCAGGAGCTCCTCTGTCTAGAGTGATAGGATAGCATTGGCAGCCTGGGAGGTAGAGCAGAGGGAGAGGCCCTTGCAGAAACAGCCAGGAAGGTCATTTCCAGTCTGGGCGCCTGTCCCCATGACCTGAGTGTTGGAGATGCAGATGCTCCTCTTGCTGCCACCATATGGTAGGCATTGAGAGGAAGAGTGCTGTGTGAAAGTCCCTGGGTCATGGAGGGACCCAGACTTGGAGATTCTGGAATAAGCTTGGTATCTGGTGCCACTGGATTCTGAAGACCAACAGATGGCCAGTTATAAGAACCCAGGTGAGATGGCCTCAGTGGTCAGTCAACCAAACCGACTGCTTTCCCACAAGACTAGGGAACCATCCTATGTGAAGCTGGGGTTCCTGGACTCTTGCCCTCTTCCCTCTAAGAGCTTCATACTCCGTTTTGAGAATGAGAGGCTGGTGTTCAGGTTCCAAAGGGTCATTTAAACAGGACCACCAAAACCTTGGAAACAACTTTTGTCTCATATGTGCAGCTGTTGTTGAGCACCCCTTTGTGCCTCATATCCTGCTCTGGTTCCAAGAATACCATGTTTGCTTCCTGGTTCTTCCTCAAAAGGGTGGGCCAACCCACCCAGGGATAGGAAGTTGTAATGAGTGAGGGAAGGGCTGGAAAGGGGAATCTGAGGTTACATGGTAAGATTTGGGGAGGGTGGGCTGGGCTAAAAATGAAATTATTCACTTTTAAGTTTTGGCAATATGGGTTCTGTTTGTTTAATAAGTATTATTGGGTTGGAAAACTCACCTGTGCTTTACATGGACGCTAGGTTTGTAGGATAAGACTCATCCTGGGTCACCAACACCCTCCTCCCTCTCCCTAGGGATTTAAGCCTATTGACAAGAAATTCATGAGAAAGCACAGTGGGCCAAGTTGTGTGTCTGAACCTGGAACAGACAGAATTGGCTTCGTTCAAGTTAATAAAGTGGTTTTTTACAACAATAACAACAAACCAAAAACAATAAAATCTGTAAAAATGTGGAGAGAGCTACCATGTTCTTCCTCTCTATGAGTAGCTTACCCTTGTAGCAGTGATTTGAGACCAAATAATACCAGGAGCTCTGCTGGGAGGTGACAGATGATTCAAAGATGTTTGTCAGATAGCTCAACCAAAGCAGGAAGTTTCAGATTCATTCAGAGACCTGGGCTTATGTTGCAGAAAGACTGCAAAACCACATGTAATTAACTGGCCTCTCAGCACACCCACCAATATACATATTGGCACAGACATGCATATCCCCCTCCCCAAGACACACCAGAAATCATAAATGAGCAGGAAACAGTAAGCAGACCTCAATGCTGGAGGATCCATTGAATGTAGAATAGCTGATGTTTCAAGTGAGACCCAGGACTGTGCTATCCATCCCTTAGGGACTAACAATGCTTAGTGAGCAGCTTCTTCTGCAGACTAGGTTGAGAGAGTTGGAGAAATTGTTTTCTTGAAGCCTAACATCTTTCACCCTAACCCTCAAACAGAGAGAAGCCTATCTTCACACATCCCTGTTCATCCAGTAGGCTCTTGAATAGAAGCTCCAGGAAAGAACCCTAGCAACACTGACATGAAACAGGACTGACAAGCTGCTTCTCAGGCTCTGTCACTGTGAACCAAGGTCTAGACTGAGTTAAGAGACCATTTTGCAATGCAGGGAAAAGGGAAAGAAAACATACAAATCCCTTGCCCTGTGCCCACCCCGGAAAAAAAAAAAAAGATAATGAGAACCACTCATTTTGCAATTCCAGTGGGCACTAAAACTTGCAAATTGCTTCCTACCTGTGACCTCATATGAACCTTACAGAGCAAATGAGCTACAGTCTCTGACTATATAACTCAAAGCTCTGTGCTCCTGTCAAGTAGGCACCCAAATAAAATCCCTCTAGCATAATGGCCTGTAGGTGTGTAATGTGTGTTTAGCTTATCTATCTTAATGAACTGCAGTTTGTAATTGAGTAGGAGGGGTTGCTTGCCAATCATGCAGTTTCTTGAAAGAGGCTAACTCCTGAAAAGTCTTGTAAATTATCACAGAACAACTGGATAAGACATAGGAGAGTGCCTAGATAAGGTGGAGGATGGTTCCATGGGCTTGACTTTGTTTATTATTAATGAGGGCAACCTGCCCCTAATGCTTCATGCATTGTACCTGTTGCTACTTGGTACATAGGTCATAGATCTTCACACAGCACCCTTCCATGTTACCTCTGGCCCTGAAGGAGTCATTAAGTCTATGTCCTCAGCATTGAAAGCAAGAAACTCGTAAAGGAAGGCAAATAGTTTGGAGGAGAGCCAAGAATCCCTCTTTGTTATTAATGCCCTTCCCACCAGCTGTGCTAAGCCCTCTTTTCTATAGATCATAACATCCACATATGCAGTAACTAAAGCATAGTGGCGTCCTGATACTTGAAAACAGGTCTTCTTTTTCACCATATATTTGGTCTATAAGTCTTAGGTCCAAATCGTTTCTGTTGTAATAAATGCTGAAGCCCCTGTGTACCTGGTTCCATGTTTAATGAAGATTTCCCACCCATCCTGAGTGAGGCATCAGACTCTTACATGAAATCTGGGGGTTGCCATTAGTTCTAAACAGATCTCTTTCATCATGTTTGTTTCCTCTTACAGTTACTGATGAGCATCTGTGGGTCATCATCTGGCAAGATTGATGCCAGCGGGGTTTTTAAACCAGACTCCAGGATGGTTCGGAAATAGGACCTGCTATTGTTTCACACGTGCATTAAACAGCTGGTTTTTTGGTGTTCCTTTGAGAAGAGTCTCAACTGCATGGGGTGAATGTAAGTATAAGATGATAACCCAGAGTTAACTTCTCTACTTCTTTCACTAGAATCCTGGTAGCCACCACAGCTCTTAAACAAGTAGACCAGCCTGACTATACAGGGTCCAATAGCTTGGACAAGTCTAGTACACTGTGATTCCATGGGCCTACAATGTGTGGTTCCACACCCTTTGCAGTAACTTTTGTTTC
Source organism: Arvicanthis niloticus (assembly GCF_011762505.2). Lineage (NCBI taxonomy): Eukaryota > Metazoa > Chordata > Mammalia > Rodentia > Muridae > Arvicanthis > Arvicanthis niloticus. The sequence goes on from NC_047659.1 coordinate 4,333,118, forward strand.
ATGGGCCTATAGATGAAAAGGTTTGGAAGTATCCTGAAGTGCTATGGTTAGAACCAAAATCACCTGTCTTCAAAGCCTCAAAGATGATTTGTGCAGACTCATTCCAGATTAGAGAACCAATGGCCTTATTTGTGTTGGGAATTTTTCATTGGGGTTTTTTTTAATGATTCTTTCTACTCCTATAGGGGATATGGGATTGTTTAGATAGTTTACCTTATCTTGATTTGATTTGGGTATGTGGTATCTGTCTATAAAATCATCCATTTCATCTAGATTTTCCAGATTTGTTGAGTATAAGCTTTTCTAGGAAGACATGATGAATTTTAGATTTCCTGTTTTTGTTGTTATGTCTTCATTTTCATTTCAGATTTTGTTAATTTGGGTACTGTCTCAGTGCCCTTTACTTAGTTTGGCTAAGGGTTAATCTATCCTGTTGATTTTCTCAAAGAACCAGTTCTTGCTCTTGTTGACACTTTGTATCTAGCTCTTTGTTTCTATTTGGTTGTTTTCAGCCCAGAGTTTGAGTATTCCCTGCTGTCTACTCCTCTTAGGTAGGTTTGCCTCTTTTTGTACTAGAGACCTCAGGTGTGTTGTTAAGTTGCTGGGCTAAGATAACCTCAGATTCCTTATGAAAGCACTCAGTACTGTGATTTTTCCCCTTAACACTGCTTTTCTTGTGTCCGAAAAGTTTGGGTATGCTGCATCTGTGTTTTCATTGAATTATAGAAAGTCTTTCTTTATTTCTTGCCTGTGACTCTGGTTATAACAATCCTGTGGGTGTATGGGTATGATAAGACCCTAGGAAGTACTCTACAAAAGGAGCAGGATGCTCTTATGACCCTTGTGTGACCTCACCTTTGTCATGTTTGTGGGCTTCTGTAGTGGTGCTATGAGCCCAGCTGGTAAGTCCTGGAATAGATCCCTAGGGTCCCATTCTCTTTTTCTCTTTCAGGATACTAATGAGGGTAGATTTGATGAAAATATAGTCTTAATCCAAATAAGCTTCCCATTAATTCTTGTGGACCATCTGGATGAAGTACCAAGTTCCCGGGTAGTTCTGCATGAACTTCCCAAAGCCAGCAAACTGGAGCCAGAAGAAATCCAAGCAGAAGGCATCCATAACCAGCACTGCCAGCACTTCCCCAAGCACAGGGTAATATAGCTTGTGTGGAAGAAGAGATGTGTTCAAGACAGCTGGCACTCCAGTACCATATCCAGTACCTATCATGTGTAGACCAGCACATAAAAGAGCATGAAGGAGGAGGCTTCACATAAATGATTTCCTGGGTCAGGCAGCAGTTCCTGTAGACTTTGGGTTTGCTGCTAGGCAGCCGGCACCTCTGAACTGACTGACACTTGCCCAGCGTGTTTTTTACTGCCATGCCACACAGTCACACTTAGAGCACAAATATGAGTGATGCAGGGGTGAAGGACCATAGGACCAAGACCCTTAGTGCACCTGCAGCACCAGCAAGATCACATTGACCATCAGCCATGCAGAAAAGAGCACACTGACCATAATCAGAAAGGACCTAAGTTCCACTTAAGTGGATGGTCAGAAACAATAGGACTCATTCAAGGTCCCTGCTCCATTAAACTGGAGGGGAAGCTACAGTCCAGCCAGATGTGGTGGAGACCTAAGACCTTCCTTTTGTAGCTAGGCATAGAGTTAGTTCAGCAGAGAAAGTCTGCAGGAGGCAGGGTGTTGATCACAGTTATATCCTCTATCTTAGCATCAATAATAGTGTCTGGGTTGGGTAACTGTATGTGGGATGAATCTCCAGGTGAGGCAGTCTCTGGATGGCCTTTTCTTCAGTCTCTGTTCCACAGTTTTTCTCTGTATCTCCTCCCATGGGTATTTTGTCCCCTTTTCTAAGAAGGACCAAAGTATCCACATTTTGGTCTTCCTTTTTCTTGAACTTCATCTTATATGCAAATTAAATCTTGGGTATTTCCAGCTTTGGGGATAATATCCATTGATCAGTGAGTGAATACCATATGTGATTCTTTGTGATTGGGTTACATCTCTCAGGATGACATTTTCTAGTTCCATCCATTTGCCTAAGAATTTCATGAAGTCATTGTTTTTAATAGCTGAGTAGTACTCCACTGTGTAAATGTACCACAGTTTCTATATCCATTCATCTATTGAAAGGAATCTGGGTTCTTTCCAGATTCTGGCTTTTATAAATAAGGCTGCTATGAACATAGTAGAGCCTGTGTCTTTCTTATATGTTGGAGCATCTTTTGTGTATATGACCAGTAGTGGATGTTGAACATTTCTTTAGGTGCTTCTCAGACATCTGGTATTCCTCAGTTGAGAATTCTTTCTTTAACTCTGTATCCCATTTATTAATATGGTTATTTGATTCTCAATTCCATCTTCTTGAGTTCTTTGTATATATTGTATTATTAGCCCTCTTTCAAATGCAGAGTTAGTAAAGATGTTTTCCCAATCTGTTGGTTGCAATTTTTTTCCTATTAACAGTCTCCTTTGGCTTACAGAAGTTTTGCAATTTTATGAGGTCTCATTTTTCAATTCTTGATCTTAGTGCATTACCAGTAGTGTTCATGTGGGTATATGAGTATAGGTGGGAGCCTCTCTCTATGTGTTTTTGTGAATGTGTGTATCTGTGTGTGCACATATGGCCATGTGTGAAGGTCTTCGTACAATATTGTATGTGTGTATGAGCACACATGCATTCACATATATGTTCTTTCCCAGGTATGGGTGAGCATCTGTGTCCTCATGTTGAGTATATGTGTAGGTGTGGATGCCTGTATGAGCTTTTGTGGCTGTGGTTGCTTCTGTATGTTTGAATGTGTGTGTATTTGTCTGTCTGACTGTGTTTCTACATATTTTCTCATACACATGTTTGTGGTTTTCTGCACATGTTTATGTTCACTTGCTCATGGGAGGAACATCTTTAACAATGATTGTACCCACCTTAGGTGAGAAAGTACTATGGCCACTCAGGTTTTTACCACTCTGTATCAAACATTGCATGAAGCCACCCAACTTTTTACATGTCCACCCTGGAACAAACAAAACCTATAATTGTAAATATAAAAGTTCTCAGGATTTGTAGAGGCCAAAACTATTCATTTACAATAAAATCATTTGGAGGAAACCAAAGAATGGGGTACACAAAGGTTAGGAGGAGGCTGCTGTGGCAAATCAAGGTCCTGGGGAGGCAGAAAATGTAGCTGGGAAGTTGTGTCCCTTCTCTATCCTGGGTAAATGGTAACAGCTCACTGGATGGTCAGGGGTTCACTGTTTCTCCCCTACAGCCTGTTTTCTTCTCATCCTCAATGCCAGCTAGCATTTTCTTTCCACCTTTGCCTAACACTGAATCAGTTATCCTTGTCTTTAGAACTTGGCCTGGATTTTGTTCTTTTAGAGATTAGAGTAGCCCTGTGCTTGCAGGTGCTTCCAACACAAGCAGAATTCACATAGCCATGGTGAGGTGTGAGAACAGGTCTGTCTCAATGCAGGGCAGCCCACTTAGGCTCCTGATACTCTACAGCTCTTTGTCTGCAGCACTCAGTAGCTCCTTTTATCCCAAACTTGTTCACACTGTGTTAAAATTGACTTCATGGAAATTTGGGGGAGATGAAGACCTTTCAGATATGGCTGTTGGCAGTGCATGATAGAGCCCTGGCATAAGTCATGTACAATTCTTCAGAAAGTTGAACTGCAGTCTCCAGGTGACCCAGTGATTTCAGAATGAGGAGTGGGTGTCCACAGAGAAACTAGGGGATATTTAGATTTTAGCAGCATTCCTCAGAGCAGCCCCAAATTGAGATTATCTAAATGTTCATCAGTCAAAGAATGAAAATGTACAATGTGGTTCAGCCCTTCGATGAAATATATTTCGGTATGAAATCATGCATCATTTGGCCATGAGATCATCAGCCTTCTGTTAGCCAATCAAATCCCTGATAAAATCACCTTACAGCGATTAAAATTTTACTTTGCCTCCTGTTTATGGAGATTTTCTAGTTTCCTGACATCATTGCTCTGTGGTTAAGAGAGCTCCTTTTGGAGAAAACTGTTTCTCTTAAAGCAAGAGGGAAGCAGTGTGTGAGAGCAAGGGGCTGGTCCTTACTGGGGAACTAAGCCTTTCCTATACAGCCTGGAGAACTTGCTAAGTATGCCTTGTTGCAAGGAAAGGACTCCCATGAGTCCACTTGACTGTGCACTTTGTCAGAGTTCTCTCTCTCTTCCTCCCACTGTGATCTTTCTCCATCCGACAAAAGTTACCTTTCTTTTCTACAGTAGTACAGGTTATAGCCACTTGCATTAGCATTAATGGGAAACTGAACACATGATAGTAATGCACTGTGCTTTTCTGTGTTCATACATGTAGTTGTGTATGTTCACAAGTGTACATGTATCTGTGCAAGCACACTGTAACACACACACATGTGCTTATAATCCTCCATCAAATCACAATTTTCTACTCAACAAGAGCAGAATAGACTGGAGGAAAGAGTGCAGCACCTGCTGAAGCAGAAGGATTTGGTCACCTATTGGCAGTAAAACTGCAGCATCACTTGACTGTCCTCCAAAAGAACTTAAGAGCTCAGGCTGGGAGGAGGGGTAAAACCAAGTGGGTCCCCTATATCTTTTTCCTTTTAGAGTTTCTTAACATTTGCCTGGTTCTCAGATTTCCATATGTTGTGGATAATCCAGCATGGTATACTGTGATGCTATCATGATGCTACCCTGACAGAGTAAACCCCAATAACATCATACTACCTCTTCCAATCTGTATTGCTGAAGATAATGTAGTTTAGAGATGCGGACAGTTCCTCTCTGTTGTTTTAATGGTTTCCTCTTCCAAATGCAAACAACTGGAGACTCCCCAGTTTCACAGCTCTAGTGAAGTGACTTGCCAAGAGCCATGCAGGAGGAATGACAAATAACTTAAAACTTATGGAATGCAGCCCATGGGTTACCACAGCCACAGGGGTAGGCCTTGGTGTGGCATGGCCATTAAGATGACATTGGACATTCTGCTGTTATGAAGTACTGCTCTGCTTCTTGCCCTCACAACCCTCTGAATCTATGAGTTATTTGAAAACATTATGGGTACTTCCTGTCCCCCACCTGACAGTGTCTATGGCATTCACAATATTAATGCTTGATTTCTTTCAGGCATTGCTGGTGGAGCACATCATGATTCAGTCACCACCCTGAAAAATATGTAGATTGTTGACAATAACAACCACCCTTAGAAAACCTTTGGGAGAATAGTTTTTAGTGAAGGTCAGTAGCCATGTTTGGTACTAATGACTCTGATATAAAAACTTTAGGGAACACCATGAAGATCAAAGGCATACTTAAAGATATGGACCTTTTTTGTTCAGAAAACAAAACCATGGTAGCACTGGCTTACAGGATTCTCACTGAGGGTGGAAGGGGGCTAATTGATTTTGTATATCCTTATTTTGCCCTCAGCTTCCTGATAGGACTTATGAAGAATTTCTAAGGAGTAGATACACATTTTGAGGATTTAAGGTAGATATGACTGATTTTTATATAAATGTTTACATTTGTGATACTTTTAAGAATTTTACAAGATTACTTTATAATAAATAATAAAATAATTACTTCTTTTTTATTACAACAAATTGCTGCCTTCCAGTAAGAGAAACTACCTGAGAAACTTATCTTCTTTGCTTACACTTTGTTAATCTATAATAAGTTGCTTGGTTATGAATGTAAGTAGGTTTTTAAAAATAATTTGTTTTTTTACCTTAATATGTAATGTTATTTCCTTTAATGCTAATGATGTATTAACACATTGTTTTTATCATAATCATATACTGGAAGGAAACTAAAACACAATCACATTGTAATTGTATAATGCTTGAAAGACTTTGCTGGGTCATATAAACAACGGAGGAAAGAATAAAGCATGGTGTGGTGTGGCTAGAGAATTGTCTGTTCCATCCATAGACTATGTGTGTACATGTAAATGTTGTGTTAGAGGGGGTTGGAACATTGTTCCTATTCTCCACCAATTGTGTTTACTCATGTATGTATATATGTGTGGAATACTTAGAGCCTGCATGTTGGAGCTTTGCTGTAACCATTTAGTGTGTGAATATGGATATGTCTATCTATAGGTCTGTATACGTGTGTGTGTGTGTGTGTGTGTGTGTGTGTGTGTGTGTGTGTATCCATGTACTTCTGAGTACAATTGACCTCTTTGGACAGAAGATAATCCCCATGGATTTGTTGAATCTTGAATTAGCACACAGGCATGAAAGAGTTGGCTGAAAGAATCACACAGTGGCCAACATATTACAGGAATACCTGCTCTAGACTTAAATTCTTCTTCACAGAGCAGATATCAAATGCTTTATATATTATGCCAGAAGAGAGCAATAAATTATCAAAAAGCATCCCTTAGGTCAATAAAGTGTGTTCTATGAATTACCACACAATGTTAAACCCTGTGGGAAGTAACAGTTACTTGGTTGGAAATTTTCAGATAACTCCCTGACACTCAAGAACTATGTTAAGTATTGTTAGAAAATGTGAAGCCAGCTTAAAGGCATGTGGACAGAAGGCACCATTCCAAAAGTATCCAGAGGCAGCATGATGAACTACATTCAGGGCAAAGATGGTGCCTCCCAGACCCAGAAATTCTGATGAGATCCAGCTAAGAATAAAGGAATCATATATGGGATTCACTTGTGAATCATGTGACAGTACAATTGGACAACAACAACAAACATGACCTTCAGGGAGAACGACCTGAGCTTTCAACCAGTGTTGTACCTGCAGCTGATGAGATTCATACATGAGCCTCAGATGGCCAAAACATCAATGTGAAAGAGAAATTCAACTTCTCAGATTAATCAATATTGCTGAATCTTGGTGGAAAACAGAACCTAAGGACACTACAAATTATTTACCATGCAGTCATGAATCCCACTGGAGAGAATAATGATCAGTAGTATGTGGTTAATCTGAAGCACAAGGATGTGTGCAAATGGTCTAAGTTGGGGGTGATGTGGTGTGCTAATAAAGTGTATAACAGAGGAGGTTATGCTCTCTTTCAAGATGGGTGCTCCTAAACTTATGGAGAATGACATACTGTGGACTCTTCTAGATACATGCTGTCCATTGTATGTGGCATGAAGGATAAGTCCAGGATATGAAGTGCATCATTCACAATTAAGTTAAACCCAGTGTCACAGACAGAACTTAGGATTCCTTCTCTACTCTTAAAACGCCTTTGATAAATGATGACATATTAGAGTTTCAGAGGAATCATCTCAAAAGTATAATTGTAAAACTTACTGTGAAATAGCATTTCAGAGAATTCCGCTGCTACTGGTTAACTGCCACTATTCATTTCTCAATGTTATAGGTCTGGACCAGGTCATTATTAGACATACCTGTGTGGGAACAGTAAGAACTTGTATCATAGTTCAAGCTAAGTACTTAAGAAACTCACTATTTGCAATTAATGTAAAAAGTGCCTACTTGGGAATGAACAAAGCTTTAAGAGCATTAGGCTCAACTGACATTTCACAGCCAAGGAAGCAATAGCACATCCAGGTCAGTGCTGCTGTGTGCTGGATGTGTCAGAAAAAGCAGGAGGATAGCTATGAGTATCCACAACAAAGCATCAAGAACCCTTAGAATGGTAGAAATTATAGTCTATATTATATTGTGTACATTATATTATATATTATGTTACAAAATTATTGGTGTACATCAAGAAGTTCATCTTCTTAGGAGTAGAAATACTTGAGCAGAGGTAACATGGGGGTCCAGATAGGCAAGAGAATTCTGTTTGTACACAGAGGTGTGCTGGATACCCCTCTTGCTGAACTTGCACCAGGCAGGGCTTCAGAGAAGGCAGAAGGACATCCATAGTGGCTCAGAATTCAGGAGAAAAAGTTCAAGAATAAAAATTAATACTTGTTTTGATCTTTCATCCAATAATCTTTGGAGGGATGTGTTAACTAAAGTTAAAAGTCTTTGTGCAAAAGCCTATAATACCTTTAATCCTTAACTTTGGGAAGGCTTCACCTAAAAAGCCCCCAAAGAAGCATAAGGACCATTGTCCTGATAGGCTATTACCTCTGAAACTGCCTTTATACCCTGTCTTCAAGGCTGGCCACATGGTTAATTCAGTGCTGCCAAACTGCAGCAAGAGAATACTGCTCATCTTGTTTGTTTGTTTGTTTGATTGATTGATTGATTTTGTTTTGGGTTTGTTTGGGTTGGTTTGGGGTTTATCCGTTTTGTTCCATTGGTTTATGGTTTTGATATTTATTTTTCTTTCTTTTGTTCTGGTCATTATTTTGGTCTTTTGCTGTAGAATGAATGTACTGATCTAGCTGATTAGAGATTCCTTTAAGCCCCTATTAAGAGAAATTTTTTTTACAATTTTTTACAAATTTTAATTATTTACAAATTAAAAAATTAGTTTCTAAGTCTTCACACTTTGACTGCTCTTGTCACCAGGTGTGTTGTCACACTCTTGTGGGCCCAGAATTCCCAGACAGAGATGGATCTCTATGAGCTCCAGGCACCATAGGCTACATGGTGAATTCCCAGCCAGCCAGTTCTACACAGTACTTTTTAGGGGGCATGGATGTCATGATCTACTCTGTGGATACCCACTTAATAATGAAAAATGTATCCATACTGTATCCTTTAGGTCATATACTTAGAAACCCCTAAAATATGGTGCACACACTCACATGTTTCTGAACTAGTCATGCAGACAAAATTAATGAGAGTCACAACTGTATTGTTCTAAAGCCTCTTAGGAAAGGAGTATCCATTCTGGGTGTATACAAGAAACCAGGAAATCCAGAGCCATCTGCCTCTCATTTCCTTGAAATACAGCCTCTGTAATAACTGTAAACTTGAAATGATTTCCCAGATTGAGACGTCCCAAATATTCATGTTGAGAAAACCCAGACATGTTGAGATGTGGCTTTATTTTTAGCTAATATTAGTGTGGTTACACATTTGGAGCTTTTAGGGTTTTGCTTGGTTTTGGAGGGTTGTTGTTTTCTTTTATTTATATGTAGCTTTCCCTACTGGATGTCTGTGCACCACATGCATGCAATTCCTCCCGAGGCCAGAAGAGGTCATGGCCTTCCACCTAGAGCCAGAGTAATGGGGTTGTTAACTGCCCTCTGGGTTCTATTGTGGATGGACAAATGCTCTTAATGAAGAGCCTTCTCTCCAGTCCCTCCATTCGATCTTTGTCCTTCCAGACTTGTGTGGTTTCTCATTGAAAGAGATTACACCAAACCAGAGACAGAAGTTACTGGAGACCTTCATTTAGGTACAGGTGCCTGAAGATGGCATGCTAGTTTTTTTAGGTCACCAGGCACCCATGCAGTACTCTTGTGGGTTCAAGATTATGCCCTAGAATCACAGATTGTCAGGTTTGGAGGAGATCTGTCACCTCTCATGCCAGATAACCATGCAGATTAGGCATGGAATGCCTAATAATGAAATGCCCAATTAAGTAGATCCTCTTTGGGGCAGAGGTAGAGGAAGGAAACACCATTTGAAGTCAGCTGACCAGTGTTGGGATGAAGCTTCAAACTACTCTGCTAGGATGGAGCCTGAAGCCGAGGTCACATGCCTTTAGTGGAGGGCATGCTGTGCAAAGCTAGGAAGGGGGATCGAGAGATGGTTGATGTTGATCTTTAAACACAGTAGACTTCAGAGTGTATTGAGGAAGTATTTCTTCCAGTAGATGTTTCAGTCTTGAGAAGTTCCGCTGGAACTGACCTGATTTCTGAGACTAAGAGTTGAGTCAGAAACTTCATGTGTGAAGAAAACAATCCCCTGCCTCCCCAACCTGGTGCTGTCAAACCATGGCTTTTAAGCAGCAGCCTGAAAAGGATTGAGGGAAGGAGTTCAATTACTCACTGTTGGTCAACTCTTTCTAAACGTATGCTGACACAGAGGGGACGCCTGTAAACACACAGGAAACCAGTCACATCACGTGATATAAGCCTTTTGTCCATCTGTCCATTCTGTGCAAGGAGCCTGGGGCTTACTTACTTGTAGTTCCTCAGCACAGTGCTTGACTCTTGATGAATGCTACCAGCCAGGCAGATTAACCTGGCTTCTACTACTGCCATTTGTGTAGGCAAAAACAGCTTGACATCTGCCTTTCATCTACTAAACTTTCCTGAGTATGCAGTGTGGACTGAGGCCTTTTTTTTTTCTCTTTCAGATAGGCATCCCTAGTCTTGAAAGCATTCTGTCAGCCATTCTCAAGGACCAACCTTGTAGCAGCCAAACTGACTACTGAGTCTCATTTGCCCATTGCCTTGTAGCTGTTGTCACAGATGAATGAAGTTACAGGCCTGGAATGTAACTCAGGTGAGTGTTCAGTGTCCAGTGTAGAGGAATACCATGGCTGGGGGGAAGTCGGGAGGAGTGGATGGTTCATGGAGCACCCTCATAGAGGCAGAGAGAGTGGGATGGGATAGGGGGGTTGCTAAGGGGAGGTCTAGAAATAGAAAACATTTGAAATGCAAACAAAAAATATCCAATTTTTTTTTTAAAAATTAAAAAATAAACCAGATTCACTCCAAACCGACCTTCTAAGTCTATGGCCTCTTTCATGTATCACCCAATGTCTTATTATTCAGATTTTCTTATTGGGCTACAACTATGATCTTGGTAAGCATCTTGTCTCTCTGATTCTCAGTCAGTTCTCTATTGTTACACACTTTTTGCACAACCTCCATCCCCTGAGCTCTATTCATACCCTCAAATCCCTCTAAATTTGGGGACTTCTAATATTTGGGGAAACTGAGTGACAAAAATCAGTGTATGTTGAGCACTTCCTGATGCCCAGTGCATAGAGATCTATGGGTTTATAGATCTGATAAGCCTCTGGGAGATACTTTTGGAAAGCAACAGTATGGGCTTAGGTCCCCCTTGTAACCTCACTTAACATTGCCAGCTTTGTGGGCTTCTATACTGCTGCTCTGAGAAGAGTTGGAAACTCCTGAAATAGAGGTACAATGTCCCATTACCTTTGCCATTGTCAGGATACTAGTGGGAGTAGCTTTGATGGAAATATCCTCTCAAGAATATTCACAGAGTCAATGCTTCTTGTGGAGCATTTGAATGAAGTACCAAGTTCAAGGTTAGTTCCGCATGAACTTCCCAAAGCCAGTGAAGTGGAGCAAGAAGAAAGCCAAGCAGAAGGCACCCATTACCATCTCCCTCAGCACCTTTCCTCAGGACAGGGTAACTTGGTTTGGTAGAAGAAGCCAGGTCCTGAGAGACCTGGCCCTCATATGCTGAGAGAAGGTGCCAGGTGTACTGGAAAACTGTGGGTGACAGGGGTGTCAACTGAATAAGTAAAAATATATTAATACAGAAATTATATCACATTTTTAACAGAATGGGAAAAATGTATTGCTCTACTAACTCTAGGGTGGATACACTGGCAAACACTTTAACATCTAGAGTGACTAGATGCTGTACATCAGGATACCTTTGTCATTTACATATACTATGTACATAGCAAAGATAAATAAAATGGAGGACTTGCAGCCGAATGGTCCATTGTTCCCCTCACATCCAAGTGACTCTGCTCACCTTTTCCAGAACTCTTGAGGCCTCTGTTCACCCAGGTCTCAGGGATCATCCAAAAACCAGCTCTGGCCAAGTGTTCCTGGGTTCCTGGCAGATGTCTGCCTCAGGCTGCAGAGGCACTAAAGGGCCAGACATGGCCTTCAGAGAGCAGGCATTCTTTCAGCCATTCCAGGCCTTCTGCCATCCAAATGCAGACATATGCAGAGGCCTGTCATCTCATAAACAATCTCTTAGGTAATCCAAAAATGGGATGCCATCCTATAGTCCTGATGTGTTGGGTAGACCATACAAGTTTACTAACATCTCTATGACTGTTTTCCTGACTTGAAATTGAATTTTGGGATGGATCATCTGTGGAGTGGTTGCTAAGAAAGAAATCATTGACTAACATGAATAATACAGCCTTATATAAATGGGTTTAACATTCTAGGTGCAGAGTAATTAGCTGTGGGAATTAAAAACAAAAACCAAACCAAACAACAGGAAGACTAACCACAACAATTTTAAAAAAAACTGTTGAGTGCTGGGATGAAAGGCATGTATTAACAATGAACATCTTTGTAGGGATTCATAATATAAAACAAACAGACATACACTCCTATTGCAGTTGTAGCAGTTGCAGCAGAGATTGCTGTGTGATATTGTGTGCTGCTTCCTTTCCCCAGATAGCTCAGGCCTCCAGTCCTGTACCAGGTGTGCTGGACATAAGAGTAGCCTAGTTGACCTGCCTGCTGCCATGGCATGATTCTGCAGCAACCCTTCTTTTGGTAAAAAGAAGTCTGAATCCAGTTGGCCCCTTGTTGGGGCATCCAGAAACCTTCAGGGCAGGAAACAACTAAAACACCATCAGTGAAAGTTCAAAAGAGAAATCACATTGGAAAAACATGTGCCCTAATGGGAAGAAAAGGCCCTCAACCTTCTATTGCATCACCAATCTTCCCCTCTTCTGTTGAGCTTTGCATGGTGATACTGTGTGGCTGAAGGTGGTAGTCAAAGACACATGTCACCCCACAAAAGCCACACACAAGTTCCCACTTACATCTGTGAACTTACTTGGCATTATAGCACAGATTCAGCACATCCAAGATAAGAATGCAGAAGCCACAGATGACAATGCCAAAGGGACTCCCTCCTGAACTTATGGACCCATTGCAATTGAGGTTTAACCTGACCTCAGGCCATCCCACTCCCTGCTAGCCTCCTGATTCTTATGTTTGCTATGAGTACAGTATCATGGTACAACCCCCAACATCCTCATGCCTGGACTTGGGAATTGAGGAAGACAGTTATTGGAGAAGTGACAGCTATGTGGTTACAATGTAGTAATGCACCGTCCAGGTTGACCTTTGCTCACTGACGGCCACTTATATAATTGTCTGTTTGTATTTGAGAAAGGAAGGATGTGCACCTTAATACTTTGAAGAAGAAAAAGTTTACAATTTTACATTTGCCCTGTAGTTGAGCCCCTATGTTCCAAATAAATGAGAGATTTCCTTGCAAAAGATAGGATTGTAAACCGGAGATTTTGTGAAACACATGCATGTGTATATGGAAACGATGCCCACTATGAAGGAATGGACATTAAGAAAATACTATCCATGTTTTATACAGTTAAAGGTATAGGAGAAAGATATTGGCCTCTGGGAAACAGGGAAAACCTGGGGCAGCAGTCTGTATTTCACATGAATTGACTCAGGTGGTATATTTATTATTGAGAACAATTTCTCACATCCATGGTCTCTAGAGATTTGGGTGCTACAAAAATTTTTTACCCATGTCAGAGTTGGTTCTAACCAACTCTTTCCATCTGAAGCACTTCACTTGTCATGAAGCAGAGAGAAATCCCTAACTTTGGATGGAGAGGTTGCCAAAGGATATTCCCTGGGTCATATGAGAGACTCCAGGAAAGGACACCCCAGAAATTGGACAATTTGGGGAAAGCTAGTTAGCAGCTAGGTCATGGCACTACCCAGTGATATCATCAGGAATGCCTTCCTTGGACATTCTCTCATATCTAGGAAAGAAGTAGAATCTTCTGTGATGTCACCTGTGTTGTGGTGACAACAACTGCCTGTGGGATATTTCTTCAGTGCCTTTTGGGTTCACAAACAGGCATGTTTTCCAGGCTGCTTAGGTTATTTCGGAAAGAGAATGGTGATCAAGAAGAGACCTCTCCTAGTAAGAAAGAAGCTGGCCTCCTGTCTTGTAAGAAAGGAAGACTGAAATCATTCTGGGGAAGGCACAGTGAGACCTGGGTAGAGTTGGGGAACTTCCTGGAAGAAATAGGCTTGAGCTGGGCCTTTCAGGAATATGCCTTACAAGCTGGAGCCTTGGAATTTCTCAATGGTAGAACAAGAGTCAAGAATTTCTGATTATTAGTTTGACAGAGAGCCAGGTACTGACAAGCCTGCAGCTACTTTTCTGGGAGCTATTTAATTTCATTTTGAGTGGCAAAGAATGCCATGAGTAGGAACTATGAGATTAACAGTGTGTCTGTTCATGGTAAGAGTTGAAGCCCTTCATCCTCTGGATTACTACAGGTTAAAGGAGTCTCTGAGGACAAAAACAGAGAAGGATGAGACCCTGGTCATGTGTGGAGTCTCAGACACTTTGGGTTTCAACACACATGATTAGACCTTGATGGTGCTAAGCAATATGAACTCCAGGATTTACCTGCATCACATCTGATATGAGCTGACAAAGATCCCTAAGTCTTTATGTCTGAGGCAGCTTATGGATTTCAGTGCACAATACTCTCTGTAATAGGGAGTGTGGCATATGTATGATGATGGTGGTTGGGAAGAGGAATATAGCTGAGCAGAACAGCTCAAAGATTGCTTTTCTGCTCCTTCTGGGATTCACCCTGTCTCTAGCTTTTCCTCTCCCTCACCATTCTTTTTGAAACTCAGAATTGTCTCTGCTGCCCCTGGGCCATCCACTCTGCAAATTCATTTGTGTTTATCTAACTCCAGGCTCTGCTAGGCAAACATCATCCCAGAATTCCAGCATCAGTAACTGGAAAGAGATGACAAGATTGGAAGAACTGAAATTGAAGATCAAGAAGATGAGCTTTGAGGAGGAAGAAATTAGTCAAATGCTGAACCTGTACAATTATAATGATTTGAACTACAGGTAGTAATTATGTTCAGTCCCCTGTTGACTGTATTCTGCCCTCTCTCTTAACCCAAGATTTCCTCTCATCAAAGGAGTGTGTCACCTCTAATCATGCATGTTAGAAAGCCGTGACAGGTGTTGAGTAGTAGGATACGTGACCTTACAGTGCTTGGAGTTCGATTGGTTCTGTCCACAGCTGGAAGTCCCTTGTCAGATTTGCTGCCTCTCAGTGTGTAAATGAAATGCCTGCCGGTCATCACTGCTTTCCTCTGAGTTTGGTCCTTATACTCTGAGACTATGGCACCTCCCTGCATTTAGCTGGCATTCTAATTGTGTTTGTGGGTGGGTTGGTGTGTATGTGTGTGAATGTAGTTGTGTTTGTGCTGTTCAGGATCTCAGGCTCTGGGACATTTGACGGGGTTTGAGGATTTGTGTGATGCACAATTTGCAGGTCAGGATAGTGTTGAGTCCATAGAGGCCCAAATGGATCCACAGGGTACTTTGCTCCTTGTGTTTGTGGTGTCACGTAGGAATCTCCTGGGGGAGGAAGTGTTATTAAGAATCTCCCCTGTACATACTAATCTTGTCCTCTGAGAATTCATGTAACAGTAGGAACTAAGTATTGATATTCCTACTTTAAAAACAAAAGTAATCAGAGATATCTGTTGGGCCCAAGCTGTGGCAGAGACTAGGAGAAACTTCTCACAGAACTAGTGTATTCCTTCAGGCTCACAGGAGATGCTCTTGGAGGTCTCCTCCCTCCATTTGCTCCCCTGGCTCTGCTGTCCTGAGGCAAGGATTATAAGTTTAATCAGCACCAATAGGCCCCATGTCCAAAGAGCAAGGCTGTGGCATATATTATTGGCTGGGGTAGTCCAGGATACAGCCGTTCTGCACATGACCCTTACAGAAATATTTGCTCTGTGTGCCATGCCCTAACACAGGATGAACATCGAATTCAACATCATTAAAAGAAACCACGAAAAGACCATTATGAATATCCAGAAAATGACAGAGTCAGTAATTGATGCCATGGAGAAATACAAGGACCTCATTGAAGAAAACTATTCCTACAGGTGAGTGACTGACAAAGCTGAGACCCCAGCTCTAGACAGGGAATGCTTCTGTCCTTCTGGGACTTTGAACAAAAGTAAGGGCTCTGATTCTATACTGTTTCTTAACAGGAAACCTGCCTTGAGGCAAGAGTCATGGATTTGTACCTCTCGCACTCAGATGTCCTAAGTCTGAAGAGTGTAGAAGTGGATAAGTTTGTAAGACATTTCAGTCTTTATTCTACCAAATTCAGGATCCTCTACATAGAAAATATTTTCACCTCGATGGGAATATCAAGCAACACTGAACCTCTATGACTCTGACAATAGATTTAAAGATCTGAGATCCATGACAAAAATGGAAAGAGTGTACTCCTGTTGGGTCTTCTCTCCTCTGTCAGAGGGGAATTGCCCTCTACCTGCTGATGGTTTTCTAGTACCAGGGACATATAACCACCCATGAGGAACATTTCATCTTCCTTGATGGACATAAACCCACTTGCTGTCAACTCTTACAGAAGTAATTTCAGTCTGGGGGAATGTGGCTGGTCTCTAGATGTGACCTGCCTCTAATTGTTGCTGATATGTATACTGGGGACTCTAGTCTGAGGCTGTCTAGGGACTAGGACACTTGCAGGGATGATGGTACTGGGAGAAGTGACAGGCAAATGGAAGCTGGCTGGGAATCACCATTTTGTTTGTTTGTGGTTCAGCACCAGGCACTGCCAACTCCTTAGAGAATGTTCTCAACTGAAAGACAATGTCAGGATATTGCTGCAGAGCGGGAACAGAAATCTGCTGGTGGAGCAGAGTGAACCACAAGTGTCCTATGGAGAAGATAAGAGCTTCTGTGATGAGGCCAACAAGAACATCTATGTCCCGGGTGCCAAGCATCAGCAGGTAGGATGAGTCAACAGAGGCAGAGTGTCCTCATGTCTAACCAGAAACATGCATAAACCAGTGTCACTGTCCACCAACTTATCTAGGCCCTCACCTATGTCTCATCCAAGTGATCATTTATGTGATCATTTAAAAGGTTTTGTGTGGATGTAGCCTTTTTCAAAAACTCCATGTTTAGAAACTAAATGCTCTATAGGTCTTCAACCCTGTCAGAAGTCCAGAATGACTGAGTTAACTGAAATTATGGGAAGACTAAGCATAGCTTCTAAAACTTAGCCAATTTATAGAGACCACTGAACACCCGAAAAGCCCCTATACTAGCGAACTTTGGAGCATCAAATCTTCAGCCTTCTGGCCCAGAGTTATCTGACAAACCTTAGTGATGCAGAATTATTAAGGGATGATTACTCTGTCTAGGCAGATATAATCAGTCGTCTATTCTGCAAGTGTGTCCTTTTCTGGACAGTAATTTGTCTGTAGATGGAAAGAGGCAATTCTTGCCTAGTGGTTGTCACCGCACAACTAGAGTAACTCCAAGGATGCTCAATTTCTTCTTAGAATCCACGACAGGAATCTGTCAGGAGCAGACAGGTCTCTAATCAAAATGAACATTAATATAGAAATATTTGTAGCGTCAGTTCTATGGACTTCTGACGTTTTGAAAACCAACTATCCATGTAAGGTAACCTGGACTGTTGTCTGTTAACTCCTCTCAGCTATTTTTAACTAAAATACGGAAAACACCCTAACACTAAACTCAGACCATGAATTTGCTATAGTCCCTTAACTCATAGGCTAACCATCCCAAATCAGTTTAAAAAGTTAAAGAAGGTCTGGTTCTAAGCCTTGTATTCCTAAATGTGTTATACAGGCACAAGCCCATGACAGTATCAATATTCATCTCACTTTTATATCAATATGAAGGTCAATGCCAATGAAATCCTTAAAGTTGAAATCAAAGTAAATTTTGTACCACTTAAGAAATTATAACTTCATCTTGATATTAATTATACAGATTGCTACCAATAGGTTATGGCTATGCAATAAGTCCTAGCTAATCCTCCCTGTTCCAACAAAACCACTACTTTTCCCTAGAGAGGCAGAGCTGTTGAGGCCCACACTCTGCCTCAACACTTTGCCTCAGCGCTTTGGGGCTAAGTGCTCTGGTCAAGAGAGAGAGTGGGGCTGCAGGGGCAGGAGACTCGAAGAATGGAGATAAGACAGGGTGTGATCAAGTCTCTTTCTATTTTCTCAAGTCTCTCTTCTTGAAGTGAATTCTGAGGTATTTATATACACAAGCAGGAGAACACAGGTGAAAACACTTTACCACGTGCACCATACAGCTGAGGTCACTAAACAGCAAAACAAGCTATGTGGGATAAAATCAGAGTGTGCTTCAGCTGTTATAGGCTTTTGAAAATCAAGTCTTTCATCAGGGTATATGGTTCCAGATGGCTGCAAAGTTGATCTAGCCACTTTCTACTAAAGTCGGCTCCCAACAGGTCCCCCTTTTTAAATTTTTTCAAAAGGGGAGGCTGGGAAAACTTACGGAAACCGTGCCTGTCAGAGTCCCCTACTTCCAGCCTGTAATATCGGACCTGTATGGGTTTACCAAAGCCATCAGTTTGTTGAACAGCATGAAACCGAGAGACAAGTGACTTAATATCTAAACTGTTGATATAAAAGCAACACTCTTTAAGGCAACACACAACTTCCTCTGTTGGAGAAGTGAAAGGTCTAAGCCTTATACCCACAAATTTATGCCAATGAAATCCTTGAAATTTGCATCAGCTTAGTAACAATTATACAGATAAAGACAGCCTAATATTAATCACCTCAGTCCCCAAGTCCAGGGAATTGGGGCGCCGACTCTTCATTAACTTCTTCAAGCTGAACATGGGCATTGACTTTTAGAAGAGGAATGAGGGGAAGGGTAAATTGATAAACATCTGAAGTCTGTCTTAACTGCATCCAGCTGGAAGTCCAGGGCATCAGTGAACATGCAGGTGATAAGATTCATTCTCCAAAGCTGTGTATTCTGCAATATACAAATCTCAAAACAAGTCTTAGTATCAAGATAATTATTTTGATTCCCTGAAATCTAGTATTCTGAAGGCCTACCTCTGTCATGTCTGATCCATATAATTCTGGAAGACATAACTACTACCTTAATGACGTCATCAGAAAACTCACAGAAAAACCTTTTTTTCCAAATTAGCCTTTCCTTAAGCCAGTAACCAGAAAAACCTTTACATTGAGTTTTTATCCAGAAAAATATAACTATATAACTCAAAATCACACCCATTTTGAAAGTTAAATCAATTAACGTTATCATTCTGCTTAGCTCTCTGTCTACAGCAGCCTTCTATTTATTCCTCGTGTCTTTAAAGCCTTTTTCATCTGTTTTTACTCACTTATTTCTTGCCCCATTTTCGTTACTATAACCTTTATTTATTTTTCTGTTTGGCTCTCTTGACTCAGAGCAGCCTGTAATTTACTCCTTGCTTCTTTAAAACCTTTTTCATCTGTTTCTGCTTACTTATTTCTTGCCCCATTTTTGTTACTATAACCTTTATCTATCTGTTTGGCTCTCTTGACTCAGAGCAGCCTGCAATTTACTCCTTGCATCTTTAAAACTTTTTTCATCTGTTTCTACTTATTTTTTGCCCCATTTTTGTTACTATGCAATCACCTTTGTTTCACTTCCGAATTCAGCCAGCTCCGTCAGTCGACTGGTTCTCCAGCGCTATTCTACCAAATTCAGGGTGTCTTCCGCTGTATCCCGCTTACTGGAGTTCAAACGTTGAGACTCTGTCAGTCGGACTGGTTCTCCAGCGCAGGGTGTCTTCCACTGTATCCTGCTTACTGGAGCCCCACGTTGGGCGCCACAAATGTTGAGGACTTGCACTCTGCCTCAACGCTTTGCCTCAACGCTTTGGGGCTAAGTGCTCTCGTCAAGAGAGAGAGTGGGGCTGCAGGGGCAGGAGACAAGACAGGGTGTGATCAAGTCTCTTCTATTTTATCAAGTCTCTCCTTTATCAAGTCTCTCTTTATCAAGTCTCTCTTCTATTTTCTCAATCTCTCTTATGTCTCTCTTATTGAAGTGAACTCTGAGGTATTTATATACACAAGCAGGAGAACACAGGTGAAAACACTTTACCACGTGCACCATACAGCTGAGGTCACTAAACAGCAAAACAAGCTATGTGGGATAAACAAGATATTTATCAGAGTGTGCTTCAGCTGTTAGAGGCTTTTGACAACCAAGTCTTTCATCATGGTATATGGTTCCAGATGGCTGCAAAGTTGATCTAGCCGCTTTCTACTAAAATCTCTCAAGAGAAACGGGACACAAAATATTCTTGTAAAGTCATATTTTCAAATGATTAGGGGCAAAACTATTGATCCTCACTGAAGTCTTTTGGAGCAAATCAAAGGAATATGGTCCATGGAGGTAAGGGAAAGATTGTTGTATAAAATCCATGTGTTTATGTCTCTTTTCTGCTCTTGGTGAATTGTCAAGGCTCACTGGATTGTTAGGTTGCTCACTGTGTCTTCTTAGCATTCCAGGTTGTTTTCCTCATTGTCTGCTACCATTTCCTTTCCAGCTACTTCTGCTCAGTAAAAGTTTGCCTTCAAGTCTGTCTTGGATTTTATTTCTTGAGAGATTGTGTTGCTTGGAGCTGTATCTGCATCTAGCAGAAATCCCAGGGATGTGGTGCAAGAACAGGGGTGTTTCAGGAGCCCCTTGAAGCTCAAGATCTCTAAAGCACTCACTGTGTGTTATCTGTGTAGCATTCTGCAACTACTGGTATTCAAAATAGTTTCCTCTCAGATAAAATCAGCCTCAATGGCTGTTGAGAATAATGAGGACCTTCAGACAGGTCTGGTAGTATAAAATTTGGTAGGTCTGTGAGAAGCCTTTTTCAGAAAGAGGAAAAGAAATCCCCCTTTATCCAGCGAATTAGAACAAGTAGTAGATGTACACAGAGTAAATAGGGCACATCAGGGTTGTAGTGGTCTGCAGAGCAGCCCTGAAGGAGAAACTATCCAGATGTCCATTAGCTAAAGAGTGAAAATGCACCATTTGGTGCAGCCCTTCCATGGACTATTGCTCAGTGTGAGATAATCCAAACAAACATTTGGCATTTCAACTAGTCAGCCTTATCTTACTCAAAATATCCTTGACACAGTCAAATGATGGGGAAAAGTTTTACATTTTTTCCTAGTTATGGGGAATTCTTATTATTCTGGGTTCATAGCTTTGAACACCAAGTCAGTCAGGCTATGGTAAAGGGAGCTCCTATTGGAAGAAGCTGTTTACTTGGGGACAAGTCTGAAACAGTGAAGAAGAACAAGAAGCTAATATACCACCAACATGTGATCCTTAGCTGGGAAACAAGCCTACTCTACACAGCCTTGGAAACTTGCTAAGGCAGATTAGATAATAAGCCAAGAAGCCTGATTCCAAGTTAGGTTTAAGAGAGGAAAGCATATCATTGACTGCATTGTCCATATGCTATGCCACTATGTACCTATCCCATACAATATTTGATATTTTTATACCTGAAAAATATACTGGGCAATTTTTACATTAGCCATAACTGGGAAACTAAACTGGTCACTGCAATATACCATGCTCTTATTGTGTGAACACATATATTTTGTGTGTTTGAGAGTGTGCCCTACAAAACCCATAGACATACAGGTGTATGTTCTGTTTCATCATGACCATCACCTGAAAGTTCAGTAGAGTAATTTTCTTTAACACACTCTTGCTGATTATAGGACCAGAGCAGTGCCCATGGATTTCATGGGAGATGGTTTCTCTGGGTATTTTCAGATAAAGGGACTGACAAGTGGAACACAGGCAGGTTCCTGCACTGGAGAAATAATCATAGTCTTCAATTCTTAGCAGGTTTTTTATAAGACATCTACATGGTTTTCTAGGTAACTCTCATGTGTCTTGAACTCAAATTCAGACATTGCTACAATATTACTACTCAATATAATATACATGGACTACTGGAAAAATATAATTTTTTTTACACCAGTACAGTGTGTAGTTCACAGTTCAGTTTCTAGCAGTTTTTAAAAGCTGAGAAAACGATAAAGCCTGGGTACTCTATGACACTTGGGCATCAAGGAATGGCCTCAGCTGATAGGTCATGCTGGACTGTCCAGCTGAATAGAACTGGTGTTGGAGGGAGAACTGGACTGACAAATCCTTACCAGGTCTTTGGCCCTTCCTTCCATAGGTCTAAAATGTTCCTGCAGAAACTCAAACATCGTTCAGACCAGGACAAGATCTCCCACCAAGAGAACTGCTGTATGAGGTGCACTGAGTGTGTGCAGCAAATGCACCACTATGGCATCTCATCCCTGATCACCATGGCAATCGTGGGCTGCAGTTTCTTCTTTATATTGCTTTCTTTGGCATGAATAGGCCTTAATTTCATCTGGCCACTAGCCCAGCAAGAGTGCACATTTGGAGGAGTTCAGGGCAGTGCTGAGGCACATCAAGAGCTGCTGGGCATCAAGGAAGAGTCAGAGTGAACATTTTTCTTGCCCTGATGAAGAATAACTTCATGGATATCTGTTAACAAACTTGCAGACTTTAAGCCAAAAACTGTAACATGTCTTATGCTCAGTCTTGGGAGGACATATTCTTCAAACGCAGACTCCAAAAAGAGAAGACCTGCTTACATTTCTCTTGAAAAGATTATTTCCATCAATAACTGCTTTCCTACTATGTTGCCAAGGCCAGCCACAGGCTGTAAGTCTGTGCTGCAAAATGAGCAGCCAAAGAATGCTGCTTCCCACAGTTCTAAAGTTTAGATTTTGGTTTGAGTTTTTCTAACTTTGGTTATTTGTTTTATCTTGTTTTCATTTGAAGTTTGTTATTGATTTATTGTTGTTTTGTTCTTGTAATTGATTTGACATTTTGATAAGCCTATACACTGTACATATTGACTGCTTGGTTTCAGTCACTTTTGAGTAAATTGAATGTAGTCTTATGAATGAAAAAGTGATCTTCTAACTCTTCACTTATAAGAACTTTCTTTATTCAGGTGTGGTGTCACCATGTTGAAATTCCACACCTATTAGACAGAGATGGATGTCTAAATTCTCCCAGGGCTTGGGCTTCTTAATTACTTCCTGATCTGGTTCGTCCAGGTCAGTGAACAGGGTCTATCTAGCAAGAGTGAGAGTGTTGGGATGGAGGGGCGAGAGGCACAGAGAATGGAGACAAGACTGAGACTCTGATGAATTCCCATTTATTGCAAGGAAATTCTGGGTACTTATATCCTTTACCAGGTGGCTTACAGGCATGGACAAGCAGAGGAACACAGCTGAAGGTGCTTTTCATGTGAGCCTTGCAGCTGGGGACAATAAACAGCAAAACAAGATATGTAAGCAAAACAAGATGTTTATCAGAGTGTGCTCAGCTGTTGTAGGCTGTTTGCAAAACAAGTCTCTTGTATTGGTATATTGCTCAGATGGCTGCAAAGAGGGTAGCCACTTTCTGCTAGTAGTTGGCTCCCAACAAATTTCCAGCCAGACTGAGCTACAAAGGTGTTGGGAGCCCACCCCTAGCAGAAAGCAGCTATTCTCTTTGCAGCCTTCTTGGGCCATGTATATATGTAGGTTGATCCTTGTCCACCCTAAATAAAGACTTGTTTTTCTAGGCTGATATTTTTGCAAGCAGCCCACAACCACTGAGCACACTCTGAGAATCATGTTGTTTTCCTCAGACATAGCCTGGACTTGTTGTTTAGTGTCCCCAGCTGCTAGGTAATAGTGGTTAAGTGTCTCCAGCTGCACTCCCCTGCTTGTGCTTATATACCCATAATTGTGTTTCAATAAAAGAGACTTGATCAGAAAACTGTCTTGTCTTCATTCTTTGCATCTCTTGCCCCTGAATTCCCACTTTCTCCCTTGTAGAACCCATTGATTGACCCTCATGGCAGGTCACCTGGCAGGCAATATGGGGCAGTGAGAACAAGAGGCTCCTTGAGGGACATTATGGAAAGAAGGGTCTTGGACAGGAAATTCAAAAGTGTAACAAAGGTGGTCTCTGCTGGAACCTGCTGCACTGACACTGATAAGTCATAGTATGAGAATGGGGCAAGAAATAAGTCAGCATGACCTATATGTGGAACAGATGAGAAATGCTTTAAAGACGAAAGGAGTAAGGGTGAAATTCAGCATTTGTTGTCATTTTTTTATTTCATTAAAGACTTATGTCTGTGGATTCCTCAAGAAAGAGCTATTGATGAGAAAAGATGGCATAGAGTTGGAGATGCACTTAAAGAATTTTACAGGCCATTTGGGCCTGAGAAGGTCCCAGTTACTGCCTTTACATAATGGAACTTGATAAATGAAATGATCTCAAAAAGTGTCTGTCGATAGTGGTGGTTGTTGAAGAGGGTGAAAAAATTAAAAGACAGTGAAAAGAAAGAAAAAAGAAAGGAAAGAAAAAAAGGTTGATTCTTCCAAGGAAGATATAGATTTAATTTCTCTAGATAGTAATGATGATCAGGGAGGGACCTCTCCAAGTTCATCCAGTAAGCCCCAAAATTTGGATCAGACTTTAGAGACAGAGAATCCAAGGGGGAAGGAAGCCAAACCAAATAGAGTCCCTCAACCCAAAGAGAGAAATGACTTATCAGTTCAAAGAAAAAAGATAAAATGCATATACCCAAAATTAAAATCCAAAATAAGACCAAAGGATGATAACTATTTGTCTGAGTTAGACTTGGATAAGTTGAACTCAGGTACTGAGTCACCTTCAATGGTGTTCTTATTCTTCCCCACTGCTTTGACCAGCCATGTCTTTTGTGCTTCCACATGAACTTTAAAATTGTTTTCTAATTCTGTGAAGAATCAAAATTGGCACCTTATTCACATTGCATTTTGTTTATAGATTACTTTTCATAGAATAATCATTTTAGCAATATTAATCTTACCAATCTCCAGTTGTGGGAGATCGTTCTATGTTCTAGTGTGGTCTTCAATTTCTTCAGTGTTTTAGTCTTATTTCAGATGTCTTTTATGTCCTTGGTTAGGTTTACTCCAAAATATTCTCTTCTTTAGGCTTCTGTGAATGGTTTTGTTTCCTTGATTTTTTCCCTCAGTATATTTACCATTGTTACATATGCTGGCTAGTTTATGCTCAACGTGTCATAAGCTAGAATCAGTTGGGAAGAAAGACCCTCAATTGGGAAAATGCCTCCATACAAGTGGCCGACAGGCAACTCAGACTGTTTCCTGAATAATTATTGATATGGATGGGTCTGGCCCACTGTGTGTGTTGCCAACCCTAGGCATTGTTCTGAGCTGTAAAAGAAAGTAGGCTTGATGAGGAGTGAGCCAATAAGCATTGTCTCTCCATAACATCTGCTTCTCTTTCTGCTTCCATGTTTCTGCCTATGTTTAGAACATAGTCTTCATGCTGACTTCCAGGCAAATGAATGTTGTTGAAGAAGCAGAACCTAAACATAACAAGTGGATCATAACAACCACATAATACAGTATCATGGTTTCAAAGTGAGCATCACAGCAAAGTGGTCACCACAGGAGGTCACAACAACATGTGGTCGTAATTATCTTTAGAAGAAACAAAGGCATTTTGCCATTTTGGAACAGGCAGAGTACACAGCCCTTTGAGTTAAGGTTATTTATTAGGTATAGGAAATTCGAGAAATGTATTTAATCATAAACAGCAACGAACATAATATTTCTTTAGTATAAAATTGTTTTCAAGCCTAAGATGGAAGCAGGCTGGTTTATCAATATTATCTAAATGGCTATTTGTTTTCTAGGAGAGATTTGAAAGGGTGTGATTTCAGATACAAGGAGAGGGAGAGAGGGTCTTAGAAGAGTTGGTGGAGCTGAAAACAATAAGTATTGTATGAAAAAAACATTTTCAATAAATGAAAACTAGAAAAAGGAAGAAAAACTGGCTGCATTCTTTCAATTTGAAATTTGAGTGAAACTAACTTCAAAAATAAAAGATGAATTAATATGGCAAAAGAAATTCTAAGACTGCATGAAATGATCTGTATTGACCACATTTAATGAGGTTTACAGTGAGAATTAGAAGTAAAATGTAGAGCAAATAGACGTCGAAAAGTGTGTGAGAAAATGTAAGGATTAAGACTAAGTGGTAATTATTAAAGAAACAAGTGCAGTTAAGAAACCTAACAGCAAAACCCTGAAAGTTTGGAGTGGTGGGTAACTCACTGCACCCCCAACATTAAAATCAGAGGACAATTTGTAGGTGGTTTGCTCTTTCCTTCCACCATGTAGGTATAAGGGAAAAAACTCTAGAGAGTTGGCAAAAACAACTTTACTTGTTGAGCCAACAAACCACCTGATCACCTCAGTCACAGAACTGAAGATCTGAACCTATACTGAAGTTCATGTGTATATCTGTCCATCACTCATAAAGAGGTGATTCTTTTTACTCTCGGTTTTGACAATACCAGTCTTGAGATGCACAGGATTACTTCCTCCTCAGTCTTAGAAGTCACACAATTTAGGGGAGATTCACCAGAATCAGTTACTCATCTGAAGAAACATTTTCTAATATACTGTGGGATCTACTATGGTAAAAGTGCAACATCTATTTGTAGGGGACAGTTCTGATGTTAAGGTCCTGTTCTCAATTGTTTGTTGACCTGTCAGTAAAAAATGCCATGGGCTAATTGCAGAGCAGAAGGTACAGGTCATTGGAAGAAATGCAGACCAAAAGAAGGGGCATGAGAATTGGAGAAAGAAGAACAACGCAACAGTGTGAGGTATCAAAAAAATGGCCACAGAGTCTGCTCCTACAGGCAGCTGGTCAGGGGCATTTAGCAGGGAACAGATGTGACTGAAAGGCTAAAAGGTAAGGGAGGTGGAAGAGGTAGAAATAAATTGACAAAGACACCCTTTTCCAATCTGAAGATAGTAAAACCCCTGGAGACAAGTAGAAAATGAACAACATTGTGTGTGTGTGTGTGTGTGTGTGTGTGTGTGTGTGTGTGTTTCTGTCTGTCTGTCTGTCTGTCTGTCTGTCTGTGTTTTAGACTCAGATTTAAGGGAAGCTGGGAGGTTCCTGGTATCAGAGTCACTTCCCAGAGTAAAGGCAGAAGGTAGAGCAAAGATACAGGCAACATCTACCATCCCTCTCACTTGCTAGCCTTTAATGGAAATATTCACCCCACAGTCCTGTGTCCTCTGCTGCAGGCTCCATCCCTCTGGGTTTGTCGGAAGCTTAATCTAAACTGTTTTGATGGCACTTCAACATGATTTAGTTACCACTTCTACTACTCAGAGTGTTCTCAATTCTGCATTTCATCTGATAAAGCCTAATCTGCACTGTCATGCAGGATGAGACATGAGAGATCTGCTCCAACCCTGACAATAAGAGATCCTGAGGCATGATAAAAAACCCACTCTAATACCCTACCTGGAGGCCTCAGAGTTTAAACATTGAACGTGCCTGCCCCAAGTATGTGAACCTATAGGTCTCAAGAATCTTTTCTCTTTGGTTGGGTGTGATCCAGTGCAGCTGATACAGCACACAAATAAGGAGAAAAGTCCAGGCAGGGGCTAGATAGATGGCTGCTTCATTTGATAATTTGTTTTTCAGAGGACCTTAAGAGTGATGATTAACAATCCTCTGTCACTTTAGTTCCAGGTGGAATCCACTGGCCTCTTCTGGCCTTGAGAGAATTGCATGCATGTAGTGTACAGACACACAGCAGGTAAAACACCCATACATATAAAAGAAATAATGCAAAAACAGAAACAACACCCTAACCAAATTTAAAAAAAAAAAAAAAAAAAAAAAAAAAAAAAAAAAAAAAAAAAAAAAAAAACCATCAAATACATTGTCCAGGCCAAGAGAACAAAATCATCATCAGTAGAACAACACCACCACCAAAACAAAACAAAACAAACAAACGAACAAAAACACATCATCTCCCAATAGGTCTTGGAATTCATGATCTCTGCTGTGCAGTTATAAGTGATGCTACCTTTCAAGGAAACAAGAGGCATACAGCTCTGTGGTTACTAATTTCTTTGATACTCCCTTAGTAAATAATTTTCTTTCTTGGGATGTATTAGAGAAACACTCCTATGTTTCTCCTCTGTTTTTTCATCATGAGCATCTAAGGAGTAGTACATTTTAACATAGCTGAATTTATGACCACAAAGATACAGCATGGATGTGTTTTTCAGCATGAATTTGGGATCCACAAAGTGTGTCACACTATCCACATCATAAACACAATTCTTTGTGTAGCTCTGACTGGTTGGGAACCAGTAACGAAGCATAAGCCACATTACACTTGAAGAGGTCCATTCCTACCTGATACTTCTACTGTTACAAGACTGTGAAACACACATGAAGACTGATGGTTTTTATGAGATAAAAATTAGAGATTGCCTTTTTATTCATAAAAATACATTAATTTTTTTCAATACCAGCTTAAAGTGGAGGAGTCAAAGTATACATTATACAGCCTTAGCAAAACTGCAAATTACAGTAACAAAAAATAATAAATAACAAAACTTCAAATGAAAAGAAAGAAAACCATGTACTCAAGGCAATCAAAACTCTAACCAAAATCAAAACACAATAATTAAGCTAAACAGCATTCCCTTGCTGTAGAATTTGCTGCACTAACCTATAGCCTGTTGCTGGCCTTGGAAATATAGTGCAAAGGCAGTCAGCAATGGTAACAATCTCTTCAAGATGAATGTAGGTATGCCCCATTGGGGTGGGGGTTTGCTGTTGGGCAATTTCTTCCAGTGCAAAGCATGAGTCGTGTTACAGACAATACCTCAAAGTCTTTAACATTTGCTTGACTGATCTCTCTGAAATTATTGTTGATGATCCATGAGGACAAGTGAAAATTTACATTCTTGGGTTCCTCCTGGATGACAAACAGATCTTGATGTCCCTCAGCACTTCTGAAGCCTTCCATACATGCACTCTTGCTGGACCATAGTCTAGACAAAATAAAGGCCTTCTGACATATAGGAACCCAATGAAAGGAAGAAAATGCAGCCCAAGTTTGCCATGGATATAGGGATGCGATGCAATGGTGGTTCATTGCTTTGCACACTCAGTGCTCCTGGTGAAGAGTTGTGTCTGAGGGAGATCTTGACCTGTACTGGGCCCTATTTGAGCTTCTGGTGGAACATTTTGGACCTAGAGGAGGAAGAGACAAAGGCCTTGTGAGAGCCTGCCATGTCAGTTTTCCAGCAAACACCAGGCTTATTCAGCAGGACAATCCATTTTGATCTTTGAGCTAAGGTCATTCCCTGTATTCCCAAAGAAGAAGGGCCAGAGAGCACCTGGAACTGGAATTTTTTCTCAGATTTAATAAATGGCTTGAAAGTGAACTGTGAACTACACACTGTGCTAAATAAAAGGCCATATGTCTCCAATAATCCATATATAATGTATTGAAAAATAACTGTGTAGCAATGTCTGAATGAGGCACTATACAGAGGCCTTCAAGGGAGCCTAACCACAATTTAATTGAAGGCTGTTATTATAGCTGGAGTGCAGGAATCTGCTTGGGTTCCACTTGTGCAAATCTCCATCTGTGAATCCCCAGAGAAACCATCTCTCAGGAAATCCATGCTCACTGAAGAGATACTATAATCAGCAAGAGTGTGCGGCTTGCAAATCTTCCCAAGAGAAAGCATTGAACTTTAAAAGGGATATTAATAAAAAAAAGAAAGGACACCACTATGCTTATAGCTACTCTAGTATTATTTGTGGAGAGCCTGTGAACTCCTACTTCTTGTTCTGTGGCTTGTCCTGCAGGGCAGTAAACAGTGTCTGGGAGATAACCTGAAAGAGAGAATCGACAAAAACAGCCAAATGCAAAGGATGATTTGCCTAAAGTCTGATCAAATCCTAATTTTTACTTTTTCACACAGGTGTTATAAATACATAAAGGTAGAATGTGGGAAAGGGGAAGGCGCAGGACTGAAGTTTTTCAGGGGAAATACAGGGTATCACCTGGGCAAAGTTTCAGGGAACAGGCCACTATGATTGTCGATGATTCACTTGTCCTTATCTAAGTTGGTACTATCTACCAAGGCTACCTATCCACAAGGTCTATGACTATCCAGGCTGATAAATTTCCACGAAGACTACTTGTTTACAAGATCTTATAGCCATCTGCTCATTGTTTTTCCACAGAAACCAGGACTTTGTGTTAGCAGGCTGACTTAGACCTATGGCTGATTTTAGGCCTTCAGTGTATAAGCAAGGCTGCCCCTGACATCTCCTCCCTTCTCCAAGTATAGAAAGACCATGGCAATTCTAATCTTGCAAAGACAGGAATAGAAGCCTGACCTCCAGTAATTAAAGGGGACCCTGTAATGGCTCTGATCCTCTTGTCATTGTCCTGTGAGGCATGAGGGCCAGACCTATCCAGATGTCTTTTTCCTGGAGATGAGATGCTTTTAACATTAACCCCTATGCAATCAGGCTTGTCCCTCAGGGAACCCAGAAAGATATTTTAATTTTTATTTATATTCCCTTGCAGTTCTTAGCCTCGCAGCCTAAGCAAGAATTTAGATAGCCAGTCAGAGGGAGTTCTGGGAGGCTCCTCTCTGCTTGGTCTATGGGTGGGAGTCCCCTCTTTTAGGTTGAGTAGTGAATACCCTGGATAGTGTAACAACCTGGTCCTGTGTCTCATGGTCTTCCATAGCTAACTTATGATAATGTATCTGAATTGGTTTTGCTATCAAATTATCTACCTGTTGTTTTGCAAAGTTAGTCAGCCTATGTAAGACCCAGAAACCAAAAGGAACAAGTAAAAATATCCCAACTAATGGTCTTAAAATGAAAAGAAGTAGGGTCAACAATCATGAAGGGGTTGAAAACCAATTCTTGTACGAGATCTCATCTTTGTCCCTCATGTTCTCTTTAACCATCCCTGTCTTCATCTATGTAAAAGCAACATTCTTCTTTAGGGCTGTACAAA
Source organism: Arvicanthis niloticus (assembly GCF_011762505.2). Lineage (NCBI taxonomy): Eukaryota > Metazoa > Chordata > Mammalia > Rodentia > Muridae > Arvicanthis > Arvicanthis niloticus. Next base: position 4,363,801 of record NC_047659.1, read on the forward strand.
GTCTAGACCAGTTCACAGTCTTTTCTATTGTAAAAGAGTAAATCAAGTCCAATAATGTCCTTTGCATTTTTGGAGGATCACTTCAGACAGCAAAACGAGGGATTTCTACAGATTAATGATGTCAATCTCTAGTCTTTATTATGAAAGACTCTAATTACAAAACAGTAAAATGGAAGCCTTGCTTTCTGTCCTGTGAGAGGGCTGGACCGGAGCCTCTCTGAGTGAGGTACCATAGAGCAGGCAGTAGGACCTGGGTCCTACATAATTCCAAAAGTGACATCCTTAGACACCTCTCCATACCATAGTGCTGGAAGGGGTGGTGGTCACAGGACCAGGAGCTCCTCTGCCTAGAGTGATAGGGTAGCATTGATGGCCTGGGAGTTAGAGCAGAGGGAGAGGCCCTTGAAGAAGCAGCCAGGAAGGTCATTTCCAGCCTGGGCGCCTGTCCCCATGACCTGAGTGTTTGAGATGCAGCTGCTCCTCCTGCTGCCACTATATGGTAGGCAGGTGAGTGGAAGAGTGCTGTGTGAAAGTCCCTGGGCCATGGATGGACCCTGACCTGGAGATTCTGGAAGAAGCTTGGTATCTGGGGCCACTGGATTCTGAAGACCAGTAGATGGCCAGTTATAAGAACCCAGGTGAGTTGTCCTCAGTGGTCAGTCAACCAAACTGACTGCTTTCCCACGAGACTAGGGAACCATCCTATGTGACACTGGGGTTTCTGGACTCTTCCCGTCTTCCCTCTAAGAACCTCATACTCCCTTTTGAGAATGAGAGGCTGGTGTTCAGGTTCCTAAGGGTTGTTTAAATAGGACACCAAATCCTTGGAGACAACGTTGGTCTCACGTGTGCAGCTAGCTGTTGTTGAGCACCCCTTTACACCCCATAACTCACTCTGGTTCCAAGAGTACCATGTCTGCTTCATGGTTGTTCCGCACATGGGTGGGCCTCTAAACCCAGGGTTAGGAAGTTGTAATGAATGTGGGAAGGACTAGGAAAAGGAATCAGAGGTCACATGGCAAGATTTGGGAAGGGTGGGCTGGGCAAAATATGAAATTATTTACTTTTAAGTGTTGGCAACATCTGTTCTGTTTGTTTAATAAAGGTTTATTGGGTTGGAAAACTCATCTGTGTGTTACATGGAGACTAGGTTTGCAGGATAAGACCCATCCTGGGCCACCAACACACTCCTCCCTCTCCCTAGGGATTTCAGCCTAATGACAAGAAAGCTCATGAGAAAGTACAGTGGGCCAAGTTGTGTGTCTGACACCTGGAACAGACAGCATTGCCTTCGTCCATGTTAATAAACTGTTTTTTACAACAACAAAACCCAAAACAATAAAATATGTAAAAGTGTGGAGACAGCCACCATGTTCTTTCTCTCTATGAGTTACTTACCCTTGTAGCAGTGCCTTGAGACCAGACAATACCAGAAGCTCTGCTGGGAGGTGACAAAAGATTAAAAAATGCTGGTCAGACAGCTTAACCAAAACAGGAAGTTTCAGATTCAGTGAGAGACTTGGGCTAAAGAAACTGTGTCACAGAAGGACTGCAAAACCACATGTAGTTAACTAGCCTCTCAGCACACCCACCAATATACATATTGGCACAGACATGCATATGCCCCTTCCAAAGACACACCAGAAATCATAAGTGAGCAGGAAACAATAAGGAGACCTCAAGACTGGAGAAACCATTGAATGTAGAATAGTTGATGTTTCAAGTGAGACCCAGGAGTCTGCTATCCATCCGTTGGGGACTAAAAATGCTTAGTGAGCAACTTCTAATGCAGACTAGGTTGAGAGAGGTGGAGAAATTTTTCTCTTGAAGCCTCACATCTCTCCCACTAATCGTGAGCCAGAGAGAAGCCTTTCTTCACACATCCCTGTTCATCCAGTCAGCTCCTGGATAGAAGCTCCAGGAAAGAACCCTAGCAACACTGACATGAAACAGGACTGACAAGCTGCTACTCAGGCTCTGTCAATGTGAACCAAGTTCTAGGCTGGGTTAAAAGACCATTTTGTAATGCCGGGGAAAAGGGAGAGAAAATATACAAAACGCACCCCCACAAAAGACAATGAGAACCACTCATTTTGCAATTTCACTGGGCTCCAAGAATTACAAATGCTTCCTACCTGTGACCTCACATAACCCCTACAAAGCAAATGAGCTGCAGTCCCTGACTACATCACTCAAAGCTCTGTGCTCCAGTCAAGGACGCACACAAAAGGAACCCCTGTAGCATAATGGCATGTGGGTATGTAATGTGTGTTCAGCCTGTCTATCTTAATGAACTGCCAATCATAATTGCTACCTGCTACTTTTTCACAGGTGCATTAAACAACCGGGGTTCCCGTGTTCCTTTGAGAAGAGCCTCAACTGCATGGGCTGAATATAAGTATAAGATGGTAACCCAGAGTTAACTTCTCTGCTTCTTTCACTAGAATACTGGTAGCCACCACAGCTCTTAGACAAGTGGACAAGCCAGATAGTACATGGTCCAATAGCTTGGACAGGTGTAGTACACTGTGATTCCATGGCCTAAAATGTGTGGTTCCACACCCTTTGCAGTAGCTTTTGTTTCATGGGCCTGTAGATGAAAAGGTTTGGAGGTTTCTGGAAGTGCTAGTGTTGGAACCAAAATCACCTGTCTTCAAAGCCTCAAAGATGATTTGTGCAGACTCATTCCAGATTAGAGAACCAATGGCCTCATTTGTGCTGGGAAGTTTTTGTTAGGAGGTCATTTATGATTCCTTCTATTTCTATAGGGGTTATTGGACTGTTTAGATAGTTTACCTTATCTTGATTTAATTGGGTATGTGGTATCTGTCTATAAAACCATCCATTTCATCTAGATTTTCCAGATGTGTTGAGTATAAGCTTTTCTAGTAAGACATGATAAATTTTTAATTTTTTGTTTTTGTTGTTATGTCTCCATTTTCATTTCAGATTTTTAGTTTGGGTACTGTCTCAGTGCCCTTTACTTAGTGTGGCTAAGGGTTAATCTATCCTGTTGATTTTCTCCAAGAACCAGCTCTTGCTCTTGTTGACACTTTGTATCTAGCTCTTTGTTTCTATGTGGTTGATTTCAGTGCTGAGTTTGAGTATTTCCTGCTATCTACTCCTCTTAGATAGGTTTGCTTCTTTTTGTCCTAGAGACCTCAGGTGTTCTGTTAAGTTGCTGGGAGAAGATGACCCCAGATTGATTATGAAAGCACTCAGTGCTGTGAATTTTCCCCTTAACACTGCTTTTCTTGTGTCTCAAAATTTTGGGTATGCTGCGTCTTTGTTTTCATTGAATTACAGAAAGATTTTCTTTATTTCTTCACAGTGATGCTGTTATAACAATCCTTCAGAAAGCAATGTGGAATTCATCATGCAGGGGGAGCAATTGAATTTGGGCTATCCAATGCAAATGTGCCAAGTGAGACCACCATCCTCTCAGTCATCCTTCCTGGTTACTTAGGAAGGATTAGGAAGCACAATTCTTGTTCAGATTTGGTTGATATGATTGAAGTAATTTTTTTTCTCTTGTAGTGTCAAGTCTCTCACAGCAACCCTCAGCTTGTGAAAACCCTTTCCCATATCCCGGTGTGATGGCTCTTGTATGCTATTCCTAGGGAGTTGCACTATTACAAGGTGTGGCCCTGATGGAGTAGGTGTGTCACTGTGGTTGTGGGCTTTAAGACCCTCCTCTTAGCTACCTGAAAGTCAATATTCAAATTGCAGCTTTCAGATGCAGATGTAGAACTCTCAGCTACTCCCACATCATGCCTCCCTTGATGCTTCCATGTCCCAGCCTTGATGATAAAATACTAAGACTCCAACCTTTAAGCTAGCCCCAATTAAATGTCCTTGAAAGAATTACCTTGGTCAGGGTTTCAGCTCACAGCAGTAAACTCCAATTCATGCAGCCAGCTTCAGAATTCAAGAGCCAGGAATGAACTCTCCAGCAGCACTCACAAAAAACATGACTGACAAGCTGCTATTCAGGCTCTGTCATTGTGTCCCTAGACCTTCATAGTGTAGAAGTGACCATCTTGGGATACAAGGAAAAGGAAAAAGAACCAAAGACCCCCAAAGACAATAATTAGAACTATTCATTTGGCATTTTCCCTTGTCTCTCAACCTTGAAAATTGCTTCCTGCCTGAGATTCCCATAAAGCAAGTGAGCAATGGCCCTTTATTTCCTCCTTGTAAGATCCATGCTACTGTAAATAGAATATACCGCATGGCATTCCTGTAACTTAGTGGCATGTAGGTGCTTGAAGTGTGATCAGTCTATCTCCCTCATGAAATGCAGATTCATGCAGAGCAGGAGCATTTGCTTACCAAACCTTATGAAAGAGGCTACTTGCATAGAATGTAAATGATTAAATGAAGAATTAAATGAGACATAGGTGAGTAGCAGGATAAGTCTGTGGACAGATACATGGGTTTGTCCATGTTTATGGTTAGACATGAGGGCAATCAGACCCTGATGCCACATCCTACCTGCTGCTGATTGGCAGAAGATCATAGATTTTCTTGTTGGCCTGCTCACAGAGCTACATTGTTTCCTCACAGTGCACTTTCAGTTCAGTCTGCTCCCCCAGTAGCTTTCTGTTCTTGTTCCACTACATCTTTACTTTGTGCTTCACCTGAGTACACTCACTCAGCAGACTGCAGTGCCTGCTGGTGAACAAACAACCCAAAACCATGATTTCCTGCCAACTTCAATTTGCCCAACACTCCTCCAAGTACCATCCTCCCTGCAAGGACCCTGATCCACAGACAGCTGCAGACTAGGGGCCACAGTTTACTTGTCGACACCAAATAGAAGCCTGTCAAATCCAGAGACCAGCCACATTCCACAAGGCTCAAAGTACTTCTGAAAACTCTGAAACCAAGAGGGTTTCATGTACTTCAAGGAAGAGACCATCGTCCACATGGATGCTTATATGTCTGTGGTATTAGAAAACCATCAGCAGTTAGAAGACAAATCTCCTCTGAGAGTGGATAGGAGTTTCAAATATATGCAAACTTTCCATGTGTCTCATGGATCCCAGAACTATACATTTCCTGTCTGAGCTCTAGAGGCTGAGGTTTGATTAATATTCCCATCATGGTGCAAATCACTTCTATCTACAGAATCCTGAGTTGGGAAGAATAATGATTGGATTGTCTGAGACACTGTTCAAACCTAGGACAACTGAGTTCAAAGGGTACAAATCCAAGACCCTTGCCTAGAGGCAGGCCTCCTGTTAAAGGCAGACAGTATAGAATCAGAGCCCTGACATTTGTTTAAAGTCTTAGAAGGGCAGAACATCCCCTGCCTAGTGGTGTGGTCTCAACTGTGTCAGTGACTCACCTGTAGGAATTGTTCTCTTCAATCAGCTTCTTGCAATTCTCCATGGCATCACACATCCTGCTGGTCATTTTCTGCATGTTCATCGTTGTCTTCTCATGTTGTAAATGAAGCATCCTGAATTTAATATTCAGCCTGTCATAGGGTTTGGACCAAGGAGAAAATATCTCTATGAACTAAGGATTCAAGAATTACATGAATTCAGGCTGTATCCTGGACTACCCCAGCCTGGTATATGGCATACCCTTGCTACTTTGAACTGAGTTCTCTTGCTCCATATTAAACTTATAATGCTGGGCAAGGAACAGCAGAGAATAGATGGGGAACAGATGGAGGTAGCTGACATTCAAGTGATCTCACAGTTGACCTCACAGAACAGAATAGTTCTTTAAGAAGTTTCCATGAGTCTGTGCCACAAGTTTCTGTAACAGACATCAATGATGTCTTCTCTTCTGTTTTTTTTAAATTTGATACTTTATTTACATTTCACATGCTATCCTTTTTCCTGGATTCCCCTCTGAACGCCCCCTATATCATTTTTCCCATCCCCTGCTTTTAAGTGTGTGTCCCCTCCACCCACCCACCCATTTCTACTTACCATCCTGTGATTCCCCTCCACTGGGGCATTGAGCTTTCACAGGACCAAGGGCCTCTGCTCCCATTGGTGTTCCACAAGGCCATCCTCTGCTACATATGCAGCTGGAGTCATGGCTACCTCCATGTGTACACAGGTTTGTGGTTTAGTGTCTGGGAGCTATGGCTTCTGGTTGGTTCATATTTTTGCCTCTCCAATGGGGCTGCAAACCCCTTCAGCTGCCTGGGTACTTTCCCTAACACCTCCATTTGTGAACCCATTCTCAGTGCAATGCTTGGCTGCAAGAATCCTCCTCTGTATTTGTGAGGCTCTGGCAGATCCTCTCAGGAGACAGCTATATCAGACTCCTGTCAGAAAGTGTTCTTGGCATCAACAATAGTGTCTGGGTGGGGAACTGTATGTGGGATGAATCCTCAGGCGGGGCAGTTCCTGCATGGCCTTTTCTTCAGTCTCTGACCCACAATATTTCTCTGTCTCTCCTTCATGACTATTTTGTTCCCCCTTTTAAGAAGGACCAAAATATCCACATTTTGGTTTTCCTTCTTCTTGAGCTTCATCTGGTATTCGAATTACATCTTGGGTGTTCTGAGCTTTGGGGATAATATCTATTGATCAGTGTGTAAGTACAATGTGTGTTCCTTTGTGACTGGGTCACCTTCCTTAGCATGGTATTTTCTAGTTCCATCCATTTGCCTAAGAATTTCATGAAGTCATTGTTTTTAATAGCTGAGTAGTACTTCATTGTATCAATGTACCACATTTTGATTATCCATTCCTCTTTGAAGGGCATCTGGGTTCTTTCCAGATTCTGGATTTTATAAATAAGGCTGCTATGAACACAGTGGAGCATGTGTCCTTCTGCTATGTTGGAGCATCTATTTGATATATGCCCAGGAGTGGTAAAGATGGATCCTCAGGGACTACTATGTCCAATTTTCTGAGGAACTGCCACACTGATTTCCAGGGTTGTTGTAGCTGCTTATAAACTCACCAAAAATGGAGGAGTGTTCCTCTTTCTCTACATCCTTGCCAGCATCTGCTATCACCTAAGTTTTTGATCTTAGCCATTTTGACTGGTTTGAGGTGGAATCCGAGGGTTGTTTTGATTAGCAATTCCCTGAGGACTAAGGACATTTGACATTGTTTTGTGGTTCTCAGTCAGCTGGTATTCCTCAGTTGAGAATTCTTTGTTTAACTCTGTACCCCATTTATTAATATGGTTATTTGGTTCTTGATTCTAGCTTCTTGAGTTCCTTGTATTTATTGGATATTAGCCATCTTTTCAAATGTAGAGTTAGCAATGGTCTTTTCCCCATCAGTTGGTTGCATTTTTTCCTATTAACAGTGTCCTTTGGCTTACAGAAGTTTTGCAATTTTATGAGGTCTCATTTTTCAATTCTTGATCTTAGTGCATTATCAGTGGTGTTCTGTTCAGGACTTGTGTACTATATTCAATAGGTGGGGAGAGAGGGCAGCTTTGTCAAGTCTCTGATTTTAGTGGGATTGCTTCAAGGTTCTCTTCATGTAGTTTAATGTTGGCTACTGGTTTGCTGTATAGTGCTTTTAGTCTGTTTAGGTATGGGCCTTGATTCCTGATTTTTCCAAGCCTTTTATCATGAAGGAGTTTTGGCTTTGTCACATGATTTCTCAGCATCTAATGAAATGATCATGTGTTTTTTATTCTTTGAGTTTGTTTATAGAGTATATTGATGGATTTCCATACATTGAACCATCCCTACATCTCTGGTATGAAGCCTACTTGATCTTGATGTATCAGGTTGTTTTGATGTGTTTTTGGATTTGGCTTTCAAGAATTTTATTGAATATGTTTGCATGGATATTCATAAGTGAAATTGGTCTGAAGTTCTCTTTCTTGGTTGGATCTTTGTGTGGTTTAGGTCCATCACATCCATATTTTCCAGTGTTGTTGATTACAGGATTTTGTAGTAGAATTTGATCACTGTTTTTGGACTTCCTAGCCACCTACTGACTGACCTGGGTGCTCTTTTCATATTTTTTTTTTTTAACAATGCAATCCATTCAAAGTTGCTGGATAATGACTGTGGGTCACATTTCTTTCCTTCTGCTCAAATCAAACTCATCTGTGGCAGGTTTTGTGAGCAGACTATGATGAATCAACTTGAAGTTAGCTAGAGGTTTTGTTAGGAGACATTCATGAACGATTGCTGTTGCATGTCTAGCTTTGCTGTGCAGAGATTGTAACTTCCATTTAGAATTACATATCTCAGGATCAAAAAGTTTTGAAAGGGGAAATAATGTGTAAGCCAGGGCAGGAGAGCCTGGCTGAATCTAAGAACCTTGTAGACAGCACGGAAAACCCAATAACTCTTCCTGGAGCTGAAAGATTGCTGAAACAAATGAGTCTTCTCTTTTGCCTCTCTGGGTAATGAAGGGATATGTGTGTGTGCATTTGTGTGTGTTTGTGTGTGTGTTTGTGTGTGTTTCTGTGTTTATGTGTGTGCGTGCAAGTGGCTTTTGTATGTGTGTGTGTTGTTTGTGCTTGTATTTGTGGTGTGATTTTATGTATTCATGTGAGTGTATGAGTATGGATGTGAGCCTCTCAGTATGTGTGTCTGTATGTTTGTAAATGTATGTGTATATCTGCATGTGCACATATGGCCATGTGTGTAGATCTTTGTACAATATTGTCTGTGTTTATGAGCACACATACATTCATATATATGTGCTTACCCAGGTATGGTTGAACATCTGTGTACTCATGCTGAGCATATGTGAAGGGGTGGTTGCCTGTATGGGCTTTTGTGGGTGTGGTTGCTTGTATGTATGAATGTGTGTGTATGTGTGTCTGGCTGGCTGGCTGCTTGTCTGTTTGTCTGTGTTTGTATCTGTGTTCTCATAAACATGTTTGTGTTTTTCTGCATATGTGTGTATGGTCACTTGCTCATGGAAGGAACATCTTTAACAAAGATTGCACCCAACTTAGATGAGAAAGTGCTATGGCCACTCAGGTTCTTACCACTCTGTATCCATCGAACATTGCATGAAGCCTCCTAACTTTTTTGCATGTCCACCTTGAAACAAAGGAGCAAAAAGTCTGTAGTTATAAATATAAAAGTTCTCAGGAGTTTATAGAGGCAAAAAATGTTCATTTACAATAAAATCATTTGGTGGAAACCAAAGGAATGGGGTACATGAAAGTTAGTAGGCTGCTGTGGCAAATAAAGGTGCCAGAGAGACAGAAAGGCTGGCTGGGCAGTTGTGTCCCTTCTCTGTCCTGGGTGAATGGTAACAGCTCACTGGAAGGTCAGGGGGTTACTGTTTCTCCCCTACAGCCTGTTTTCTTCTCATCCTCAATGCTAGCTAGCATTTGCTTTCCACTTTTGCCTAACACTGGCTCAGTTATCCTTGGTTGTGAAACTTGGCCTGGATTATGTTCTTTGAGACATTCGGAAAAGCAGTGTGCTTGCAGCTGCTTCCAACAGAAGCAGAATTCCCACAGCCATGGTGAGGTGTGAGAACAGGTCTGTCTCAGTGCAGTGCAGCCCACTTATGCTCATGATACACTACAGCTCTGTTTCCACAGCACTCAGTAGCTCCTTTTGTCCCAAACTTGTTCACACTGTGTTAAAATTGACTTCCTGGAAATTTGGGGGACATGAGGACCCTTCAGATATTGCTGTTGGCAGTGCATGATAGAGCCCTGGCAGAAGTCATGTACAATTCTTCAGAAAGTTGAACTGCAGTCTCTGGGTTACCCAGTGATTCCAGAATGAGAATTAGCTGTCCACAGAAAAACTAGGGGACATGTGGGTTTTAGCAGTATTCCTTAGAGCAGTCCCAAACTGAGACTATCTAAATGTTCATCAGTCAAAGAATGAAAATGTACAGTGTGGTCCAGCCCTTCCATGGGATATATTGTGGTATGAAATCATACATCATTTGGCCATGAGATCATCAGCCTTCTGTTAGCCAATCAAATCCCTGATACAATCACCTTATAGGAATTAAAGATTTTGTATGAAGATTTTCTAGTTTCCTGACATCATTGCTTTGTGCATGAAGTAAGGCATTCCATGATTAAGAGAGCTCCTTTTGGAGAAAAATTTTTATCTTAAAGCAAAAGGGAAGCAGTGGGTGAGAGCAAGGGACTGGGTCTTTCTGGGGAACCAAGCCTTTACTATACAGCCTGGAGAACTTACTAAATGGGCTTTGCTACAAGGACAAGGACTTCCAAGCCTCACCTTGTCTGTGCACTTTGCCAGAGTTCTTTATCTCCTCTATACACTATGTTCTTTCTCCATGAAATAGAAGTTAACTTTCTTTTCTACAGTAGTACAGGTTATTGCCACTTGCATTTGCATTAATTGGGAAACTAAACAGGTGACAGTGTGCATGCATGTGTTCACACATGTACTTGTGTGTGTGTGTGTTCACGAGTGTGTATGTATCAGTGCACACAAAAACACACAAATGCTTATAACCCGCCACCAAATCACAATTATCTATTGAACAAGAGCAGGAAAGACTTGAGGAATACCTGTAGTTCTTGCTGAAGCTGAAGGAGTTGGTCACCTACTCAAAAGACTTGGCAGTAGAACTGCAGCATCCCTTCAATGTCCTCCAAATGAACTTAAGAGCTCAGGCTGGAAGGAGAGGGTAAAACCAATTAGGTCCCTGGTATTTTTGAACTTTTTGGGTTTCTTATCATTTGAATGGTTCTCAGCTGTCCATATGTTTTGGATAATCCAGCATGGTATACTGTGACGCTATCATGATGCTCCCCTGATAGAATAAACACCAATAGTATCATATTATCTCTTCTGATCTGTGTTGAAGTGGTTCCCATATTATTCACAAGTGTTGCTGAAGATAATGTAGGTTAGAAGTGAGGACAGTTCCTCTCTCTTTGTATTAGTCGTTTGCTCTTCCAAAGGCAAACAACTGGAGATTCTCCAGTTTCACAGCTTGTGTGAAGTGACTTGCCAAGAACCATGCAGGAGGAAGGACAAAAGAAGAGGTGGAGAAGGAGAAGGAGACAAAGAAAACAGGAGGTCTCCTTTAGTCCTGATGGACCAGCAGCAGGTATCAGACTGTAATGCCTGTCCATGATGCCAGACTGCTGCAGCATCAAGAACCCAGAAAATATTCAACAAGTATTTGGGGAATACAGTGGGGTGGTAGCCAGATCTTGGGGGTCAGTATTTACCATTTGAATACATAGCAGTACCGGATCAACCCCCTATATATTCCTTCAGTCTATTAATAAGTACTTACTAAGAACACTGTGTTACAAGAAAACCTACAGAATCAACTAATGTGGGGTCATAGAGGCTCAGAGACTGAACTGACAACCAGGGAGCCAGCATGGATCTGCCCTAGGCAATTCTGCATATGTTATGGTTGTGTTTACTTTGATCTTCTTGTGGTAATCCTAAGAGCAGGAGAGGAGGATGTCTCTATCTCTTTCTTTTGCCTCTTTAAGGACACTTTGACTCCTACTGGGTTGTGTAGTTCCAGCCTTGATATGAGGGGAGGTGCCTAATCTTGGTGCAACTTGATGTCCCATATTTGCTTGATATGCTGAGAGGCTTCACTTTTTCTAAAGGGAAATGAAGGAGGAGTAGATGTGCCAGAAGCAGAGATAAGGGGAGGATCAGGAAGGAGAGGAAGGAGGGGCAACTGTGGTCAGGATCTAATAATCTATGAGAGAACAAATAGTAAAAGAACACTGTGTTATATGCAGTGTTGTGTTAAAACACGTAAATTCAACCCCGTTACTTAGAGTCCTGCAAAGATATTGTACTTGGAAGACAAATATCCGTAATCAAAGTGCAAAAAAAAAAAAAAAAAACCAGAAATTAGGAAATAGGGAAGCTATGTTTAATTTCACTCCAAGTTTGAACTTTCTATCAGCTTCATTTTGCTGCTTTGAAAGCGTTTGAAATGTGGGTATATATTCAGCATACTGATGCAAATCCTTCTGCATCCCTTAGAGATAGTAGCCAATGGCTGTGTGTCTGTAAGTGTCTATAAACATATGGGGAAATAAATGCATGACTTGGAGCTATGGTTAAACGCAGGACAGACTTTTGTTAGATAGAAGAGGAAGTGGAGACAAATCTGCTTCTCCATCTTTTCTTCCCTTACCTTGATGCAAAGCTCTGCTGAGGCTGTGCACTGAGGAAGAACTGGGGAAAGGGCAGAGGAAGTCTTCACCATGTTCTTCCAGTAATCTAATATGGTTTGGGAAAGAGAAAGGAGGTAGTTGGGGCAACAGTGGACTAACAGACTCAAGGATGGGAACACAATGAGAGAGGCATTCAAGATGGAAGGAAAAATGAACAAGCAAGGCAGGTAGTGAAGAAAGGTGAGGTAAAGCCTTGCACAACACAAGGATGTGTAAGAATGTAATTTCAGGTCTCAGCTTGAGCTTAAAATTAAAAGATTCTTAAGTTTGAGTCAAATATTAGCTGCCCCAGAGGCATATCCCAGGAAGAGCACATTCCAAAGACTCAAACATTCCAGGAAAAAAAGACCCAAGATAGGAGTCTATGAGCCATTAACAAGTAAACCTTGGTAAACAGAAGCTACTTAAGCTGACCTTCTTTGTTGTAAAAAGATAAGGTGTAAATTTGAGTTACTTAGAAACCAGGCCTGGGAACAGAAACCAGGCCTGGGAATGGCTGTTGAAGTTTGGCCTTTATGGTTATTGTTAAGAAGTAACTGTATAACTGCTCTCATAAATTTTGTAAAAATAGTATATAAGCTGCCCTTAGCTTTAATTTGGGGTTCTTCTTGCCTGCATGCAAGAGAACCCTAGTATCCTGGTTGTCATCTGGTCATCTTATCATTAATAAACCTCATGTTATTGCAAGGAATCCTGTCCTTGAGTTTCTCTGGGGGAGCACATTCCCTGGTTTTGTTATCTTTACAGTCCAACAGATGGTCTTTTAGAAGAAGCTCAAAAGTCTATGATTTTGTTGAATATGTTTTCTGTGCCATTAAACTGGTATTCTTTACCCTCTTCTATTTCTCTTATTCTAATATTTTGATCTTTTCATTGTGTCCTGAATTTCCTGAATGTTTTGGGTTACAGGTATTTTACACTTTGTATTTTCTTTGACTGACTTGTCAATATCATCTGTGGTATCTCCTATGCCTGAGATACTTTTTTCTATCTCTTGTATTCTGTTGGTGATGCTTGCATGTTTAGCTCCTGATCTCTGTTGTAGGTTGTCCATCTCCAGGGTTTCCTACATCTGTGATTTGTCTAAGGTTCTTTTGCTCTTGTGTTTTCTTTGTTTTTTTAAATTTATTTACATTTTAAATATTATCCCCCTCCACAGTTTCCCCTCCATGACACACTTTTATACCACCTCCCTATGCCTTTATGCAGGTGCTGCCTCACCCACCCACCCATTCCTGCCTCAGCCCCTAGCATTTCCTACCCTGCACATGGAGCTTCCACTGGACCAACTGCACCTGCTCCTTTCCTAAAAAGTGTCTCTCAGGGCCTGGAGATCCTGTGGTTTACAACCAAATGTACAGATCACAACACCCAAAGAATGATCCCATTCTATAATTGCCATGATGGCAAACACTTAATGAAACTACACATATGGTCACAACTTATCTTTGATGACCCTTATTGTACTTCATCTTACCTTAGCTTCTGTAAGTACTTTTTATTAACACATTAAACAGAGAAATTATCCTCTCATTAGTCATGATACATTTGTCCTACTCTGACATTTGATACTGGGTCTGAAGAACACAGTGAATTACTTTTACCAGTGTTGAAAAACACAAGATTTCTGGGAGCATTGTTTTTAAAAAAAATTATTATTTAGATTGTACCTCAAGGGAAAAGAACTCCAATGCCTGAAGCAATCATGCTAATTCCCCACACTACACACCAATCTATTCTTCCCAGATAAATCCAGTTCTTCCTCTTCCATTTTATCCCAAGATCCAACCTATATAAGTACCCTTAGAAAACACTATGGCCCTCTTATAGATTGATTTGATTGATTCAAAAATTGAAGCCTTGGTCTCCTAAAGCTGTGTACTTGTTTAGTAATGAACTGTATGGTGGTTTGAATACGAATGCCCCCATAGGCTCATATGCTTGAATGATTAGTCACTGGAGAGTGGCAGTGTTTGAAAAGGATTAGGAGGTGTGTCCTTCTAGAAGATGGACTTTGAGGTTTCAAAAGCTCATGCTAGGCCCAGTTCTATACCTGCCTCTATGCCTACACATCAGAATGGAGCTCTCTACCAGTCCTCCAGTGTCTGACAGCATATTGAAATACTATCCACCAAGAGGATAATGTGCTAAACTCCTGAAATTGTAATTGAGCCCTAGATGAAATGGTTTCTTTCACAAGAGCTGCCTTGGCTATGCACAGCACTCGAATATTATCTAGGACAGACAAATTAGAGACATAACAATGTAAGATGGGGTCTTACAAGGGTCAGATGGATCTGTGCCTTAGTCACTATTTGCGTTTTTGAAACCAAGTTTTTGACAAAAAGCAAGTTAGGACAAGTCGTATTTTGGTTCACTATTGGGTCATCATGTAGTGGAAGATGTGATGACAGGCATGTAAAGCTGCTTGCTCATTTCTTAGCCAATTAGGAGAAGGGGTAAATGGAATTCCAACACACAGCTAACTTTCTAGCTTTCTCCCTGTCTCCTTCTTAATTGTGTTTTTAATTAAAATATATCTATAACATTCCCTCCTCTTCACTTCAACTACACCTGTGTGTCCTACTCACTATCAACTACACAGTCTCTTTTAAAAATTACAGTTGTTATACACACTAGAATAAATATATAAGTGTAGCCTGATAAGTCCATGTATTGTTGTCTACTTGTTGATGTTTTGTTATTCTATTAAAGATGTCTACTGTGTAATAGATAACCAGTAAGAGAGTTCGTCCTGGGGAACACTAATTCTAACTTTCTCAGCTGCTGTTAATTGCACACAGCTCTTTATTTAGATCTGGAGCCATGTGAGACTACTCCATCCATGTTGGCATGTCAGCAGATGTTATCATTGTTCAGGTCTCATTTGAGCAGCCATATTGTTGTGATGTTATGGATGTGGCTTCCCTGTGATATCAAGAAGACAAAGTCTCACAGCAGACTTCCTAGTCCTCAGACTCTTACAACCTTTCTGCCCCCACTTCTGAGATGGCCCCACAGCCTAAGGTATAGGGATTGTGTTGTACATGTATCAAATGGTGCCGGGCAGTCTACAGTCAGTGGTTACCTGCGTTTTGATGAGTATGGTCTTTGTCTGCTGCAATAAGAAGCTTCCTTAATAAAGGGTGAGAGCTTTACTTATCCATGGATAGAAGGATAAGTACTCAGAATACAGTTAGGATTTGTGCTGGTTTAGGAAAGCGGCAGTAGCATGTTCCCCAAGACCCATGTCCTGACTACTCACAAACAGTTGGCTAAGTTGCCAGTTGTCATTTCCCTCCTGTTGAGCACTCCTTGAGTCCAATTAGACAGTTGTTGGTTACCACCAATATAGAAGTACCACTTTTACACCTTTGGAGAGAACTTGCCATGTTGTGGTTCACTGGCTTTGTAGGTAGAAGTATTTACTGCTTTCCTGTCTTTACAGCTTGCATTTGACCCTCTGGTAGTGTGAAAACTACTCAGAGTGGAAGCTCTGAGTCAAAACTTCCTTGAATTCTTTAAGTCTTATGTTAAAATCTGTAGTATCTTCAGCAATGGGGACTTACCTACAGATCCTGGGAGGCAACCAAAGACAACATCTGCTATTCAGGCTCTGACTACCTCTAACCATAGTGTCCTGATCAGCCTACAACTGATCATAATTAGTGGATCTAGAGATGAGAAGCAAGGTGGATGGCAAGAACAAAAGAGATGTCAGGCTGCATTGAGAGTGTTAAAACAGACTCTAGGGGGGCAGCTTCAGTGAGACAGCACATTTAAGGGAGATCAAAGGCTATTTAAACCTTTGGAGGGTGAGTAAAAGCTTTCAGGTTGAGTGTATATCATTGGCTGGGGCCAGTGTGCTGAAGATGCCTCATTAGCACAAGGAGGGATTCCAGGTGGTGCTGGACATGACCTTATAAGGTAAAAGGAACTTTACTCACCACTACAGTCCACTGTCATCTGCTGCAGGCTCCATCCCCTGGGTTTGTAGGAAGCTTACTCTAAACACTGTTTTGATGGTACTTCAACATGATTTATTTACCACCTTTAGGAGAGTTCTCAATTCTGCAGTTCATCTGATAAACCCAATCTGCATTGTCATGCAGGAAGAGACATGAGAGATCAACTCCAACCCTAACAATAAGATATCCTGAGGCATGATCAGGAAGCCACTCTAATGTCCTACATGGAGGCCTCAAAGTTTAAACACTGAGCATGCCTACCCCAGGAATGTGACCCTACAGGTCTCAAGAATCTTCTCTCTTTGGTTGGGTGTGTTCCAGTGCAGATAATACACCACTCAAGGAAGGACAGAAGTCCAGGCAGTGGTTTGACAGATGGCTTATCCACTTGAGAATTTGTTTCTCAGAGGATCTAAAGAGCAATGATTAACAATCCTCTGTCACTTCAGTTCCAGGTGGAATCCACTGACCTCTTCTGACCTGGCCTCTGGGGACTTGCAAGCATGTAGTGCAAAAACCTACAGCAGGAAAAATACCCATACATATAAAAGAAACTCAAAAACAGAAACAATGCCTCCAATTTTTTTTATAAAAAACAAAATTTTATAAAAGCATCAAATACATTGTCCAGACCAAGAGCAAAAAGAAAAAGAAACCATCATTATCATTAGAATAACAATAAAAAATGATAAAAAATCAAACCTAAAAAAAAAAATAACCAGCATCTCCAAAAGGGTCTTGAAATTCATTATCTCTGTTGGGAATTCATAAGTGATGCTATATTTCAAGAAAACAAGAGGCATACAGCTCCATGATTACTGATTTCTTTTATACTCTTTTATTGAATGTTTTTATTTCTTGGGATGTATTAGAGAAATACACTTGTGTTTCTAATTTATTCAACTTAATCTTCCACAGAGTAGTACATTTTTAAATAGCTAAATTTATAACAACAAAGATACAGCATGGATACATTTTTCATCATGAAGTTGAGATCTACAGATTTTGACACAATATCCATATCAAAAGCACAATTTTCTGTGTAGCTGTGACTGGCTGGGAACTAATAATGAAGCCTAAGCCACATGCTACTTGAAGATGTCCATTCCTGCCTGATACTTCCAGTGTTAGAAGACAGTGAAACACATGTGAATACAGAAGGTCTCATGAGGGAAAAATCAGTGATTACGTTTTTATCCATGAAAATACATTAAATTTATTCAATACCAACTTAAAGTGGGGGAGTCAATATAGATTATAGTATATAAAATTAGTAAAATAACAAATTAATAACATAACAAAAAATAAATAAACAACAAAACTTCAAATGAAAACAAAGAAACCATATACTCAAAGCAATCAAAATTCTAACCAAATCCAAAACATTATAATTAAACTAAGAAGCATTCTTTAGCTGCAGATTTTACAGCACAGACCTACAGCCTGTTACTGGCCTTGGACATATTGTCCAAAGTCTGCCTACAATGGTAATAATCACTTCAACATGTGTTCTCCTTGTGAAGAGTTGTGTCTGAGGGAAATCTTGACCTGGTCTGCCTGTTTGAGCTTCAGGAGGAGTATTTCAGACCTAGGGGAGGAAGAGACAAAGGCTTGTTGAGGACCTGCCATGTCAGCTATCCAGCAAACACCAGCTTTATTGAACAGGACAATCCAGTATGACCTTTCAGCCTAAGATGATTCCCTGTATCCCCAAAGGAGAAGAGCCACAGAGCACCTGGGCCTGGGATTTTTCTCAGATTTAAAAAATGACTTGAAAGTGAACAGTGAACTACACACTGTGCTGGAGTTAAAATAAAACACCACATTTCTCCAATGGTCCATATATATTATACTGAAAAATAACTGTGTAGCAATGTCTGAATCAAACACTATACAGAGGCCTTCTAGGGAACCTAGCCACCATTGAAGTGAAGGCTCTTATTATATCTGAAGTGCAGGAACCTGCCTGGTTCTACTTGTGAACCGCTGCATCTGTGAATCCCCGGAGAAACCATCTCACAGGAAATCCATGCTCACTGAAGAGATACTATAATCAGCAAGAGTGTGCTTCATGCAAATCTTCCCAAGGGAAAGCCTTGAACTTTAAAACAAATATTCATGAAGGAAAAAGGATACCCCTGCTATATTTATAGTTACTGTGGTATTATTTGTGGGGTGACTTAAGGGACAATAGGCTCAGGTCATACCAGAGAGCTCAGAAGGGAAGAAAGAATACACAATCGACACAAACTCTGTGGATCACAAGAATGATCATGGACAGGATTTCTTTTAAACTAGATCAGAACAATATTCTGAGCTGCTCCTAGGTGACTGAGGCAGAGAATCATGTGGAAGGCCTGAGACCCAAAAATACAGTTATGCAGGTATAGGAAATCTTCTTGGCTCCTGCTATCCCATCCTAGTACCTCATATCTCAGAGACAGCAAAATGATCCTGCATTGTTTGAGCCCAGCAATGGACACACACACACACACACACACACACACACACACACACACAAACTAACACTTACATAGACACACACACAATCACACCCATAGACAGACACACACATTCGTGAACACACACAAGCACATGTTCATACATACAGTTGAAGAAACATTTTGACTTTCCCTGATCATGTTAATATAAGAGATCATCCAGGACACTATAAAGCCATAAGAAATAAACCCTTGAATTGAAAAATCCTGGAGAGATATCTCAGCCATTAGGAGCACTGATTTGTCTTTTGGAAGTTTTCAGGTCAATTCCCCAAAACCGCAAGGTAGCCTACAAACCATCTTAGTAAAATCAGATGCCCTCTTCTGGTGTGTCTGATGAGAGAGACAGTGTACTCACAAACATAATCTGAGTAAATTAAAAAAAAAAAAAAAAGAAAAGAAAAAAGAAAAAAAAAAACCTTGAATGGGACATGAACATGGTAGTCATAGCCTATAGACAGCTCAATAAAATAAATGCTTTTCCCTAATAAACAAAGGATGGAAATATGGAGTTTTGGCCTGATATGCAAGCCTGCTTAGGAAGTTCCCAAGGCTGTGCACAGTCGGCTTGGTTCCCAGCAAAGGCACATGGGATCAGGGTGGACAAGCCAGTTCCTGCATCTTGCTCACTGTTTCCCAGGGACTCTAAAGTTAGCAGCATTTTCCAATAGGCCTTCCATTTTCCACAGCCTGTGTGGCTTTGTAACCAAAGCTATGAGCCCAGACAACTAGGAAATCTCTGTAACCAGGATGCAAAGTGAGGCTTTTCTTCACATAAGGAGTTTCTGTCCGGGATATTTTGGGGAAAATAAGTCTGACTAGTTCAAGGCCAAAAGGTTTCTATGATCACCCTAGGCAACAGTCCATGGAAGGGCTGGACTACAGTATACTTGTTCACTCCTTGACTGAAGAACATCTGGATAGTTTCTACTTCAGGGCAACTCTGTGGAGTACCACTACAGCCATGATTTGCAATAATTTCCTCTGTGGACACCTACTTCTTGTTTTGGAGTGGCTGGGTCAATGGGGACTAGAGAAACTATACAGTTCCTGAAGAGTTGGACATGGCTTCTCACAGGGCTGCCCCATTTTATATCATCAGCCATGTCTGAAGATCCTCTTTTCTTCCAGCCCTCCTTGAGGATGATTTTAACTCAAACCAAATCACTTTTGAATGACAGGCTTTACAGAGTGCTACAGACAGAACACAGGGTGAGTGCTTTAGACTACCAGGAGCCTAAGGGGCTGTCTGAGGCAGCCCTGTTCTAGCACCTCACCATAGGTATGGGCCTTCTGCTTGATGCAGATGCAACACCAAGCAACTCAGTGTTTCACAGAGTTATACCCAGGACAAACTCCAAGGACAAAGATAACTGAGTCAAGCTTAGGCAAAGTTGGAAAAAATGGTAGGTAGGAGGTAATGAGGAAAACAAACTAGGATGCTGAGAAGATGCAATGAGCCACCTGACCTTTCAGCAGGCAGTCACTATCCACCAAGAGCAGAGAGGTGGACACAGACCCTTAAGCAGCCTTGTTGACTCTCAGGCCCATGCATTTGACACAGCAGCCTCCTACTCACCTCCATGTACTAAAGTGTTTGTTTTTCTTACAAGTGATTTCAATATGGGTAAATAGATTTCCCTCTATAACCAGTTTCAATAGTGATAAATAGATTTCCCACTACCAATGACTGACAATCTGACTTTACACCACTATTTGTCTCCTTTTGTTCTATTGAGCTAGGTGTAGCAGCATGATGACCTGCTGCTCTGTTTCAAATTTCCTTGATGCAAAGTGAACTGACACTGACACTGTGGTGAGCCCCACACTCCCATCTTAGAACAAGAGGCTGGTACTCAGGTCCATAAGTTTCCTTTGAATAGAACCACCTTGGGGCCACCTTTTGTCTCATGTGTGCAGCCAGCTGTTGCTGAGCACCCCTTTGTGCCCCATATCCTGCTGTGGTTACAGGAGTTACATGTCTGCTTTGTGGTTGTTCCTCACATGGGTGGGCCTCCAAACCCTGGGCTAGGAAATTGTAATGAATGAAGGAAGGACTGGGAAGGGGAAACTGAAGTCACATGGTAAGATTTCAGAAGAGTGGGCTAGGCTAAATGTGAAATTATTGACTTTGAAGTGTTGGCAACATGGGTTCTGTTTGTTTGATAAAGGGTTGATTAACTCAACTGTGCGTTTGGTGGAGCCTGGGTGTCTTGGGTAAGACCCATCCTGGCAAACAAACACCCTCCTCCTTTCCCTGCTGATTTCAGCTGAATGACAAGAAAGCTCATAAGAAAGCACAGTGGGCCAAGTTGTGTGTCTGACACCTGGAGCAGACAGCATTAGCTTCTTCTAAGTTAAAAAATTGTTTTCTTACAACAGCAACAAGAAAACTCAAAACAATGAAACATATAAACATGTTCTTCCTCTCTGTGAGTTATGAAACCTTGTAGCAGTTACTTGAGACAAAGCAATTCGAGGAGCTCTGCCTGGGAGGTGACAGAAGATTCAAAGATGCTGGTCAGACAGCTTAACCAAAACAGAAAGACTGATCAAAACCACATGTAATTAACTGGCCTCTCAACACACACATCTATATACATATTGTCACAGACATGCATATGACTCCCCCCTCCCCCCACTCACATGCCAGAAATCATAAGTGAGCAGGAAACAGTAAGGAGACCAAAATGCAGGAGGAACCACTGAATGTAGACTGTGAATATCTGATGTTTCATGTGAGACCCAGGACTCTGTAATCCATCCCATGGGGACTAAATAAAACTTAGTAACTTCTGCAGACTAGGTTGAGAGAGTTTGAGAAATCTTTTTCTTGAAGCCTCACATCTCTCACCCCAACCCTCAGCCTGAGAGAAGTCTTTCAAACATCCCTGTTCATCCAGTCAGCTCCTGAATACAAGCTACAGGAAAGAACTCTAGCAACAATGACAGAAACCAGGACTGATGGATGAGCTATCTGTCAGGCTCTGTCAGTATGAACCAAGGTCTAGGCTCAGGTAGGAGACCATGTTGCAATGCAGGGCTGAGGAAGAGAAAAGACAAAAGACCTCTCCCCTCACCTTTTTTTCTTAAATAATTTTTGTTAGATATTTTATTACATTTCAGATGTTACCCCATTCTTCATCTTCCCCACCCAGAAACCCTCTATCCCATCCCCCTTCTCATCCTTCAATGAGGATGTACCACCACTGACCTCCCATACACCTACATGCCCTTGAATTCTCCCACACTAGGGCATCTAGCCTTCATGTGACAAAGGACCTCCTCTCCCACCTACTTCTGAAAATGCCATCCTCCCCTACATATGCAGCTGGAGCCATGGGTCCAAAGCAAACTAGCTACAGGCCCTGACTTCATCAC
Source organism: Arvicanthis niloticus (assembly GCF_011762505.2). NCBI lineage: Eukaryota > Metazoa > Chordata > Mammalia > Rodentia > Muridae > Arvicanthis > Arvicanthis niloticus. The sequence goes on from NC_047659.1 coordinate 4,385,762, forward strand.
TCAATGTTCTGTGCTACTGCAAAGGAGGCAGCCACATAGAACCCCTCTAGTACAATGGCATGTAGGTGTGTAATGTGTGTTTACCCCATCTATCTTAATGAAATTCAGCTTGTAGTTGACCAGGAGGGTGTGCTTGCCAATCATCCAGTTTTTGAGAGAGCCTAACTCCACAGAAAGTCTTGTAAATGATCACAGAACAACTGGATAAGAATTAGGAGAGTGCCTGGACAAGGTGGAGGATGGTTATCTGGGCTTGACATTGTTTATGGTTAGACATGAGGGCAACCTGCTCCTAAGCATCCTCCATGCATCTTACCTGTTGGATATGCTTGGAAAATTTGTCATAGATCTTCATGCTGGCCTCCACACATAGCCTCCCTTGTTTCCTTAGAACACACTTCCAGTGTAATCTGCTCCTTAAGCAGCTGCCTGTTTTCATTCCAGAGCATTTTTACTTCACTCTTCATATGAAGAGATTCTGTCAGGAGGTGACAGTTCCTGATGCTGAACCACAAAGAACAAATGGTGATTATTCCCAGGCACCATCCATCTTCCTCCCACTTCTCCAAGTACCATCCCTTCTCATCATGGGTCCTGATCCCCAGACAGCCCCAGACTACAGACCAGAGTAGCCATGGGACCTCACATATAGGAAAGTCAAATCCAGAAGAAAGCAACATTCCAGAAGACTCATGGTACTTCTGAAATCACTGACACCAACAGGGACTCATGTATCTCCCAGAAGAGGACACGGGACCCATGATTGCATATATGTCTTTGGTATTAGAGAACCACCTCTAGGTAGAGACAGGGCAAAGCTTCTCTAGGAGAAGAGAGAAGACCCAACAGATACACATCATTCTATGTGTCTCATGCAAACCAGATCTGTAAATGTGTTTTCAGTGCCCCAGAGACTCAAGGTTGATTGATGTCTCCATCAAGGTGCACACCTTTTCTATTTAGAGGATACTGACTTGGGAAGGACAATGATTGGAGGGGCTCACAGCCTCATCACACTTGATCAAAATGATTTCAACAGATCAAAATCCTAGAGCCTTTCTTTGAGGGAGGAAGCTTCCTGTTGAGAGGCAAACAGTATAGAACCAGAGTTCTCACTTTGTTTAAAGAAAATGATGGGCAGACACATTCTGTGCCTAGTGCTGGGGAAACAACAGTGTTAGTCACTCACCTGTAAAGTTGATTATTTTTAGTCAACTCCTGGCACTAATACAAGGCCTCACTGATCTGCTGCGGAATGTTTTTGAGATCGCGAGTCACCTGGTCATGTTGCATCTCCAGCATGATTGTCTCAAAGTTGAACCTGTGGAAGGGTGTGGCCCAAGGTGCAAATAATCCCTGAACTAAGGATTCAAGGATTACATCAATTCAAGTTGAATCGTGAACTACCCCAGCCCATATATGCCACAACCTAATGCCTTTGTACTGGGTCCTCTTGGTGCTTATTAAACTTGTTACACTTGATCTGGGCACAGTAGAGCTAGGGAACTAAAAAATGGGAGCTGACCTGCTTTGGCTCCATGAGGGGTCTTGAAGGAATAGATTAGGTCTCCAAGAACTGTCCAGGAGCCTATGCCACAGTCCTGAGTCCAAATTAATCCTGTGATGACACTTTTTCACCTTGTACACAGGGTTTTCTCAGTCTTTGGTTCTATCACTACATAAATTCCACACTTCAGTATTTACAGGGAAAAGGGTTTACTGCCTATATCCAGATTTTCTAATGCCCATCAGAGGTGTGCATAGAGATCATGTGCTGTGATGCTACAAGTGACCCTCCATGGCCTCATCACTATCATTACCTAAAATGTCAGTCAGGTAAAGTCTCCAGCCCCAAAACACTACACAGACTCCCTGGATCTTAAGTGGAATACACACACACAGACATACATAAACACACATACACACACACACACACACACACACATACACACATACACTATCACAATGTCAAGTACATACAGTGATGTGACATTATCTCAGTGTAAACTGAACAGAATTTGAAAAAAGCAGTGGTGACTTGCCAGAAATCCACTCACACTGAGGGGCAGCATATAGAACCAGGTCCTCCCAGTTGTTAACAGGACTAAATGGACCCAAAGCAGCTCCAGAAAATTACAAAAATAATTCACCATAAACTCAGAGCAGCTAGCATCTCACACAAAGCAATACCAGTCCAGGCATCTTAAAATGCATGATAAGAGCTCACACACTAATACTGCTATTTCCTGAATGATTCATGCCACAGGCTATAGTTTTCTTTTGGAGGAATCAAAAGAGCTTGTGACCCCATCTCACTCCTATCTGAACTTCAAGTTCTGTGTTGAATATCCAATAGCAAAATGCATTTGGACATGAGGACAGCCTGGAGTTGTAGCCTCCTGTGATATGTGGAAATCTAGGGTAAACAGAGAGGGCCCAAGATAGTCAACTGAGAACTGGGCATAATGATTACCTGTTGTTCAAATCCTTGACATTATAATGTGCCAGGATTCCCCGGAGTTCGTCTCTCTCATTACGCATTCTTTCGAGGTCCCTTTTGAGCTTCTCCAACCTCTTCATTCTCTGCTCCTGCTCACTGATGGTGTAGGCTTGGGAGGACTCTTTCCCAACAGACCCTTCAGGTAGAGAAACACAAGGAAACTTGTAGGGAAAATATGACAGGAAAAGGAGAAACCATACTTACTCCCACAGAGAAGCCTGAGGAAGAGGGAATTCTAGAGACACAGTGAATTCCTGAAAGAGCAGGAAAGCTATCTTCAAGCTGGAATCCTCACCTTTGTCCCTGCTCCCAACCACCATCACTAAACATATGGCTCAGTCCCTACTGCAGTCCCACTAACCCTGAAGTGCTTAAGCTTTCCCAGTCAAGAAGAAATTGAGGGTATTGTCAGTTTATATCTGAAGATGTAGTCTGTATTGCTTAGCAAAAAAAAGATTGACCATAAACACCGGCAAGAAACATCTCCCACAAGCCAACACCTATCCTTGCTTCTTAAATGCATGATGCGATACCACACACTACTACACTTATCCCAGACTGTAATTCAGCCCACATCATGTGTGTTCCAGACCAAAGTCTCTGAGACCTTGATACATGACAAGGGGATTATCCCTCTCTGTTCTTGGCATCACATATTCATGTAACCTACAGGAATCTATTGAGGATGAAATGCTTCAGCACTCTATCCTGAGAGCAAGGCTTTGTTATTCTCACAGAACTTTCTCCTGGCATCCTTTGCCACTTAGCAGGAAATTCAGATCTCTCAGCAAAGCAACTGAAGTCTTTTCAATTCCTGGATCTCTGAGAAAGTAATCATCAGAAATTCTGGACTCTGGGTCTGCCATTGAGAAATGTTGAGGCTCCAGATGCTAAGCCCTTCTCCTGTAAGGACCTGCTCAAGCGCCCTTCCTCCAGGAAGCTTCCCCATGCACTGCCCAAGACTCACTGTGTCTTCCCCAGGGCCATCTCCTTCTTCCTGCTTTACAGAATGCCTTCTGCCTAGGTCTGGTCTCTTGTTGTATTGTACTGTCCCTATGAAACAGCCTGAGCAGCATGGACAACATGACTGCTTGTGAACTCAGAGGCTCTGAAGGAATACCCCATAGGCAGTTGGTGTCTCCACAACACTGGTGACATCACAGAAGATTCTCGGGTTCTCCTGGATACAAGAGATTGTCCAGGGAAGTGACTACTGATGATGTCACTGGAAACTGCCATGGCCTACCTGCTGACCAGCTTGCCCCACATTGACCAGTTTCTGAGGTGCCCTTTCCTGGAGTCTCTCTTTTGACTCAGGGGATACACCTTGGCAACTTTACCTTCAAAGCTAGAGATTTCTCTCTGCTTCGTTACAAGGCAAGCACTTTGTACGGGAGAGTTTGTTAGGGCCTTGGCATGGGCGGCTCATCTTTGTTAGTACCAAAGGTCTAGGGTTCTTGCTTGAGGGAGATTCTTCTCCATGATAAATCTACCCTTAGGCACCATTCATGTACCACAGTCCAGTTCCCCAGGGTGTCCTGGTTCCCAAATGCAACAATGGTTCTCCTGCACCTTTAATTTTATGCAAGTTGTATTATATCTAATTATTGTGCACATGCCTTGAGAGGAGACATTGTTTCAATATATTCAGACATGTGTTTCCACAATCCCATTTTTGCAATGTAAACTCCCTTGCTCATGGCAATATAGGAAGGAGTTCAGGTCCAAGGGAATATCCAATTGTAAAGTTTATGTCTCTTCTTCAGAAGATAAAACCCCACTTTCTCCCTTTCTCCATTACAACCAGACATAGTAGGCATCTTGAGGAAAGGTCAACAGGGACATTGGATTGCTGCTCTGTAGTTCCATTAGCCATCACTTCTCCAATATCTACCTTTCTGAGTTCCAGTGTGAACTCAAGAGTTCACTGAGATCCAGTGAAACCTCCATTTAAATGTGTCCAGTAGTTCAGGAAGGACTGTGTTTGGCACTGTCATCTGTGGCTTCTGCCTTCTGAATCTATGGTACAATGTGACCTAACCTCTCAGGTGTAAGAGTGAAAAAATCATGTAAGTCCTTTCCAAATTGTTTGTGTTGTCCTGGGCTACTTCCTTCAGCCAGGTAGTATCACTATGACAATGATCAAAGGTGACAAATCTGCAGAGAAACAGCAGTGGATTTATTAGGTAAAATGAAAAGGATTTGGAATAATAGTCAATCCTAGTGTAGAAATTAATTTCATTATGTGGTTGTGGTTTTATGAGAACAGCAGGAATAGCAGGGTGATTTCAATCAATGAAAGTATGAATTTCATTGTACAGTCTTACTCTTTCCATATATATATATATATATATATATATATATATATATAAAATTTAATTTTGCAAAGATAAGTTTATTAGGACCAAAAATAAAACAATGAAACGGGGGAAAACATCCAGGACAGAAATAAACATGAAGTCTTCTGCTGGGTGTGGCTGCTTCTCTCTAACCTCAGCCTTGGCTCCATACTGAATTCCAGACCAGCACTTGCTAAACTCAAGCCAATTAAACAAAAGCCATCAGTTACAAACAAAATGACAACCATTTTCTTGGGTTAATTACCATTACAAGGTTAATTACCATTACTTAGTGTGGTTCCAATATATCACTTAAAGCAATTCACTGGCCAAATGCACAACCTGAACCAACGTCAAAAAGCACTATACTTTTAATATTAATAGTTAGTGGCAAAGTTTTCCAAATACGAAGGATCTTTTTATTTTTTATTATTTATTTATTTATTTATTTATTTATTTATTTATTTATTGGTTTTTTTTCTGAGAAAGGGTTTCTCTGTGTAGCCCTGGCTGTCCTGGAACTCACTCTGTAGTCCAGGCTGGCCTTGAACTCAGAAATCAGCCTGCCTCTGCCTCCCAGTGCTGGGATTAAAGGCATGGGCTACCACTGCCCAGGGAGGGGTCTTTTAATAACCATTGTAACTACTTTGTTTTTCTCAAGCACACTCCGTACTGGTACCCAGGTTACTGACTTCACATACAACCACTACCAACAGTAAAAGTTAAAAGCAACATCAGGTTAAAGCATACCTTTACAATACTTGTAAATCACAGGTGGACGTAATTTTCCCCCATCCTCCTTTGCTTTGATAAATATATAAGCTTTGTTACAAAAATAATGCAAAAATGTTGAAACCAATCTACTATAACTCAGAAATCTGATCAACTCTTACCCAGTATCCAAAGTCAAGATAAAAAAGGCAGGCCTTAACTTACTCATGGTTCTGACCATATCATTTCTATAATTCACATGTTCCAAAATACACTAACTTCCAGTCAGTGTCTCCATTAGTTCATAGTCCAGCACTGACTCTCTTGGGGAGGCAAACGTGTCACTTCAATGTCAATCTCATTGAGGACAGCAGCCACCTCCTGAGCCAGCCTGCAGCATGCACAACTTAACCTTTAGTTCAGTCCTAGATTTTCAGAACAGGTCCAGAGGGGAGATACTTCCTCCTCTTTCCAGCTTGACGCGGCACTCCTGTCTTCTTGCCCCCTGACTCAGGCGGCCTGGAATGCTTCTTGCCTCCCAGGCCTCCTTTCCTTTTCTCTCCCTGATCCAGCAGGCAGGCTGCCCTTTCTCTTGCAGGAAGGTCATGTCCGGCCCCCTTTTCTCTTGCCTTTCTGGCTCATCTTCCTCCTCTTGGCAGGCTCCTCTTGGACCTCTTCCCTCATCTGCTTGTTGGTGGCCCTTGTCACGTTAAGCTGAGGTTTATTACTGTTCATGATTCGAAGTAGCTCCCACTGGTTCTTTTTCTTGGCTGGGAAGTCCCCAAAGGCAGGCTGAAACTTCCTCTTCTTGCCAGAGCTTTGGGGTGCTTTCTCCTTGGGGAGGCGCTCCTGGAAGCTTCCCACCGAAGCTCCTCCTTACTTTGGTGTCCCTTAGGGTGCAGCCCAGCTGAGCTGGGCATCTGCATCTTGTGCTCGCGGGCCAGGTTCCACAGAAGGTTCATCTCTTTCTTGGCCACGCGTTCTTTGTTGGCCTGAATCCTCTTGGTGAACTGGTCTTCCATGGGGTTGGTGCTCCCAGGCACCTTGATGAGCCATTCCTTAGTGTCATCCTGTGCGCGCTTGTAGCCCCAAGGCACCACCACTGGCCACTCACCTCGTCCCACAGGAGGTTAGTCTTCTTTTGGGGACGGATGGGATGCCCTTAAGGCCAGCGGGCAGGGGCAAGGGAAGCAGCTTTTTGCTGGGCAGGCGTGTGGCAGGCTCCAGCAAGCGCACTACCACTGCCTCCTCCATGCACTCCATGGTCTGCAGCTGCCAGTAGCTGGTTGATGAGAAGCTGCATGTTGTCCGTAGACAGGGCCCGCAGCTCAGCCTCCAGTGAGGGTCCGGCCTGGCGCAGCACTGTCAGGGGATTGTGGTCCTAAGCCAGCAAATTGCCGAGGTCGAATTCCATCTCTAGTTCCTTGTGCACCTTGATGAGCTGCAGCTTCTCCACCTCCTCTTGCTCTGCCTTGGCCAGCAGCTCCTCTTCTCTCTTGCCATCCATGGCTCTTGATGTATACCTGTGTTCCCTCACTTTGGGGCAACAGCAGAATGTGTCCCTATTAAAGCAATACTCTGTTTTATATTTCTAAAAGAGATGAATTAATGATCAGAAAGTTTAGAAAAAGCTATTTAACTATCTAGTGAACTCCTGCAGACACAATCTGCTTTTCAACAAATTATACTTCTCTGTCCACCGTGTTTTGTGCCAGTCAGCAATTCATAAAAAGTGTGTTGAATAATTTGCTGTTTCCACAGGGAATAACGAGAAATAAAAATTTTAAAGACTCAAATGAAGACCACAGAGTGTTTCCTATCCTGTTCTTTTTGAACCGCTTGCTTATTTAAGTCTTTTTTTTTTTTTTTTCATAGCTCCAAGTGTGCTGGAGGAGAAGCTTCCACTGCTGTCAGATGTTCGGGCTCTCCTCCTCATTGCACACAGAATCATCCCCACAGTACCCACAGTTGCCAGTGTCTAAGGATGAGTTCTCTTGTCACCTGACATAAATCATTTTTCTATCCAATATCTTTCTAAGCACTCCACCCAGAAAGGAAATGGCTGTGTAATTTCTGCATTTTAAAACAGCCTGAGTGAACCAGCAAGAAGAGTTTTCTGGCTAAACATTACATTACAGCAAGTAAGAGAGCTAAATGGAAAAATGAAAATAATTTTGTTTTATGGCGTATATGCTTGTGACTTTTAGAATTGCACATTGAATACTTTCAAACGGTAACTGTTTGGCACCAAAAATTCCTGCCACCTTTTAAATGATGTAGCAAGAAACACTGCTATTGATCTAAAGTGAGACAACTGATTCTTTACACAAAACAGTTTATTTGGTTTAAGCAGTCAGTCACTGATTACATGGTGAACTCTCTAGTAATCTACCTATAAAAATGCTTACAAAACTACTATTATACAGGCCATCATGACTTTTGCTTTGAAACTCAGAAGCACAGGTGTTAGAAAGGACCCAAAGGCTCTGGGGATGTTCTGGTCCAGTTGATTCATAGAAATGCAGGACCCAGGGTTTTCAGGGACCCATGGAGGTTATACAGCTAAGCACTGATAATTGGTCAAGTCCCTTCAATTGTACTATACAGCTTCAGCTACAGTCACCTGAGCATAGAGATCAGCAGATTAGAAAGGAGTGCCCTTTCCAACACTAGGAGATTCAGCATACACTTGAAGTATATAGATTTTATTTATTACCTTTTATAGGCATTATTTTACCAAGTAACTGTCATCTTCCAGGTTCTGCTGAGGCTTCATTTTCCACAGTTGTTCTGGGTTTGTAATATCTTTACTGACCCCCATGAATGCTATAAAATAGTGTGGCCTCAGCCACCAAAGAAAGAAAATGGAAGTCTGTTCCCTTTATGATACTATTGTTTTGTTGTTGGTTTGTATTTGAGACAGGGCTTCTCTTCTCTGTGTATCCCTGGCTGTCCTGGACCTTGCTCTGTAGACCAGGCTGGCTTCAGCCTCAGAGATATGTCTGTGTCTCTCTCTTAAGTGCTTGCACTAAAGGCATACACCACCATTGTCCAAAAACAATACTTTTTTTGATGGAACAATGTAAAGTACTTATTCAGTTGAGAACTAGAATAGAACAACACAATTAAAATTCAAATAGTAAATAAGCTACACATTTCACTAGCCTTCAACCAGTTCACTAATGTCAATTATTCGTTCAATGAGAGACCTGTTACTTATAGGAAACATATAGGATTGCCTGTTTCTCTTTTCTACAGGAAGATTTTACTCCAAGTTCTCAATTAGACAAAAGTCTGCTCCCCTTAAAGATAAATGGAATTAGGAATGCATTTTTCAGTTTTGGCATTGATTCTATCATCAAAGCTTGAGGAAGTTGATAGAGAACTTCAGGAACATAATGTTTCCTAGGCTTCCACGTTAATGATGGAATCTGTAACAAAAATGATCTGGTTTGTATGCTGAAACATTCCTGAAGGTAGTAAAGAGAAAAGATACAATCATGAAGCTGAATCCCAATAGTTACTTCAAGGCACAAAAGGCTGCACTGCCAGTGTGCCCTTTGGACAATCCCTGTTGGTAAATGTGGCTGCTCATCTATTTCTGATGGGTATGAAGTTGTGTTCAGTCACTGACAAGCCCACGTTCTCAGTCAACCCTGTGGAGAGGAGCTTGTTAAAATTTTTCCCAAACCAAGAAAATTATTCCTTAAGAACTTCATGGAGCCTGATCCAGTCTTGGCTTTGCACATCTTATGCATGACAAACAGGACATCATAGTCTCCATCATCTTTAATGAGCTGTAATTGACTTCTAGAAGGTTATACCTCCAATCTATACCTTGTCCAATGAAAGAAAAACAAGTTAGGCACACAACAGGTAGGTTGTTGGAAAATATTCCAAATACTTTGGGATTTTGGACCACCTGTGATGCCTTATTGAGTGGAAAGTTATTTTCAGGAGTAGATTATAATACTTAGAATGTTTCCAAGTTCTAAAGGTCAGCTTTTTCACTGACAGCAGTATTGTTTTTGCAATTCCGGTGGGCACTAAAACTTGCAAATTGCTTCCTACCTGTGACATCATATGACTCCTACAAAGCAAATGAGCTACAGTCTCTGACGATATAACTCAAAGCTCTGTGCTCCTGTCAAGTAGGCACCCAAATAAAACCCCTCTAGCACAATGGCCTGTAGGTGTGTAATGTGTGTTTAGCTTATCTATCTTAATGAATTGCAGTTTGTAATTGACTAGGAGGGGTTGCTTGCCAATCATGCAGTTTCTTGAAAGAGGCTAACTCCACAAAAGTCTTGTAAATTATCACAGAACAACTGGATAAGACATAGGAGAGTGCCTAGATAAGGTGGAGGATGGTTCCATGGGCTTGACTTTATTAGTAATGAGGGCAACCTGCCCCTGATGCTTCATGCATCGTACCTATTGCTGCTTGGTACATAGGTCATAGATCTTCACACAGCACCCTTCCATGTTACCTCTGGCCCTGAGGGAGTCATTAAGTCTATGTCCTCAGCATTGAAAGCAAGAAACTCATAAAGGAAGGCAAATAGTTTGGAGGACAGCCAAGAATCCCTCTTTGTTATTAATGTCCTTCCCACCAGCTGTGATAAGCCCTCTTTCCTATAGATCATAACATCCACATATGCAGTAACTAAAGCATAGTGGCGTCCTGATACTTGTTAACAGGTCTTCTTTTTCACCATATATTTGGGCTATAAGTCTTAGGTCCAAATAGTTTCTGTTGTAATAAATGCTGAAGCCCCTGTGTACCTGGTTCCATGTTTAATGAAGCTTTCCCACCCATCCTGAGTGATGCATCAGACTCTTACATGAAATCTGGGGGTTTCCATGAGTTCTAAACCAATCTCTTTCATCATGTTTGTTTCCTCTTACAGTTACTGATGAGCATCTTTGGGTCATCATCTGGCAAGATTGATGCCAGTGGGGTTTTCAAACCAGACTCCAGGATGGTTTGGAAATAGGACCTGCTACTGTTTCACACATGCATTAAACAGCCGGGGTTTTGGTGTTCCTTTGAGAAGAGTCTCAACTGCATGGGGTGAATGTAAGTATAAGATGCTAACCCAGAGTTAACTTCTCTGCTTCTTTCACTAGAATCCTGGTAGCCACCACAGCTCTTAAACAAGTAGACCAGCCTGACTATACAGGGTCCAATAGCTTGGACAAGTCTAGTACACTGTGATTCCATGGGCCTACAATGTGTGTTTCCACACCCTTTGCAGTAACTTTTGTTTCATGGGCCTATAGATGAAAAGGTTTGGAAGTATCCTAAAGTACTATGGTTAGAACCAAAATCACCTGTCTTCAAAGTCTCAAAGATGATTTGTGCAGACTCATTCCGAATTAGAGAACCAATGGCCTCATTTGTGCTGGGAATTTTTCATTGGGGGGGGTGGGTTAATGAATCTTTCTACTCCTATAGGGGATATGGGATTGTTTAGATAGTTTACCTTACCTTGATTTGATTTGGGTATGTGGTATCTGTGTATCAAAACATCCATTTCATCTAGATTTTCCAGATTTGTTGAGTATAAGCTTTTCTACTAAGACATGATGAATTTTAAATTTCCTGTTTTTGTTGTTATGTCTTTATTTTCATTTCAGATTTTGTTAATTTGGGTACTGTCTCAGTGCCCTTCACTTAGTTTGGCTAAGGGTTAATCTATCCTGTTGATTTTCTCAAAGAACCAGTTCTTGCTCTTGTTGATACTTTGTATCTAGCTCTTTGTTTCTATTTGGTTGTTTTCAGCCCAGAGTTTGAGTATTCCCTGCTATCTACTCCTCTTAGATAAGTTTGCCTCTTTTTGTCCTAGAGACCTCAGGTGTGTTGTTAAGTTGCTGGGCTAAGATAACCTCAGATTCCTTATGAAAGCACTCAGTACTGTGATTTTTTCCTCTTAACACCGCCTTTCTTGTGTCCCAAAAGTTTGGGTATGCTGCATGTTTGTTTTCATTGAATTATAGAAAGTCTTCTTTATTTCTTGCCTGTGACTCTGGTTATAACAATCCTGTGGGTGTATGGGTATAAGACCCTAGGAAGTACTCTACCAAAGGAGCGGGATGCTCTTATGACCCCTGTGTGACGTCACCTTTGTCATGTTTGTGGGCTTCTGTAATGGTGCTATGAGCCCAGCTGGTAAGTCCTGGAATAGATCCCTAGTATCCCATTCTCTTTTTCTCTTTCAGGATACTAATGAGGGTAGATTTGATGAAAATATAGTCTTAATCCAAATAAGCATCCCAGTAATTCTTGTGGACCATCTGGATGAAGTACCAAGTTCCCGGATAGTTCTGCATGAACTTCCCAAAGCCAGCAAACTGGAGCCAGAAGAAATCCAAGCAGAAGGCATCCATAACCAGCACTGCCAGCACTTCCCCAAGCACAGGGTAATGTGGCTTGAGTGGAAGAAGAGATGTGTTCAAGACAGCTGGCACTCCAGTACCATAGCCAGCACCTACCATGTCTAGACCAGCACAAAAAAGAGCATGAAGGAGGAGGCTTCACATAAATGATTTCCTGGGTCAGGCAGCAGTTCCTGTAGACTTTGGGTTTGCTGCTAGGCAGCCAGCACCTCTGGACTGACTGACACTTGCCCAGCGTCTTGTTTACTGCCATGCCACACAGTCACACTTAGAGCACAAATATGAGTGATTCAGGGGTGAAGGACCATAAGACCAAGACCCTTAGTGCACCTGCAGCACCAGCAAGATCACATTGACCATCAGCTATGCAGAAAAGAACACACTGCCCATAATCAGAAAGGACCTAAGTTCCACTTAAGTGGATGGTCAGAAACAATAGGACTCATTTAAGGTCCCTGCTCCTTTAAACTGGAGGGGAAGCTACAGTCCAGCCAGATGTGGTGGAGACCTAAGACCTTCCTTTTGTAGCTAGGCATAGAGTTAGTTCAGCAGAGAAAGTCTGCAGGAGGCAGTGTGTTGTTCACAGTTATATCCCCTATCTTAGCATCAATAATAGTGTCTGGGTTGGTTAACTGTATGTGGGATGAATCTCCAGGTGGGGCAGTCTCTGGATGGCCTTTTCTTCAGTCTCTGTTCCACAGTTTTTCTCTGTATCTCCTCCCATGGGTATTTTGTCCCCTTTTCTAAGAAGGACCAAAGTATCCACATTTTGGTCTTCCTTCTTCTTGAACTTCATCTTGTATGCAAATTAAATCTTGGGTATTTCCAGCTTTGGGGATAATATCCATTGATCAGTGAGTGAATACCACATGTGATTCTTTGTGATTGGGTTACATCTCTCAGGATGACATTTTCTAGTTCCATCCATTTGCCTAAGAATTTCATGAAGTCATTGTTTTTAATAGCTGAGTAGTACTCCATTGTGTAAATGTACCACATTTTCTGTATCCATTCATCTATCGAAAGGAATCTGGGTTCTTTCCAGATTCTGGCTTTTATAAATAAGGCTGCTATGAACATAGTATAGCCTGTGTCTTTCTTATATGTTGGAGCATCTTTTGTGTATATGCCCAGTAGTGGATGTTGAACATTTCTTTATTCATCACCTGGTATTCCTCAGTTGAGAATTCTTTCTTTAACTCTGTATCCCATTTATTAATATGGTTATTTGATTCTCAATTCCATCTTCTTGAGTTCTTTGTATATATTGTATTATTAGCCTTCTTTCAAATGCAGAGTTAGTAAAGATGTTTTCCCAGTCTGTTGGTTGCAATTTTTTTCCTATTAACTGTCTCCTTTGGCTTACAGATGTTTTGCAATTTTATGAGGTCTCATTTTTCAATTCTTGATCTTAGTGCATTACCAGTGGTGTTCATGTGGGTATATGAGTATAGATGGGAGCCTTTCTCTATGTGTTTTTTGTGAATGTGTGTATCTGTGTGTGCACATATGGCCATGTGTGAAGGTCTTCGTACAATATTGTATGTGTGTATGAGCACACATGCATTCACATATATGTTCTTTCCCAGGTATGGGTGAGCATCTGTGTCCTCATGTTGAGTATATGTGTAGGTGTGGATGCCTGTATGAGCTTTTGTGGTTGTGGTTGCTTCTGTATGTTTAAATGTGTGTATGTGTCTGTCTGTCTGTCTGTCTGTCTGTCTGTCTGTCTGTCTGTGTTTCTATGTATTTTCTCATACACATGTTTGTGGTTTTCTGCACATGTTTATGTTCACTTGCTAATGGAAGGAACATCTTTAACAATGATTGTACCCACTTTACGTGAGAAAGTACTATGGCCACTCAGGTTTTTACCACTCTGTATCAAACATTGCATGAAGCCACCCAAGTTTTTACATGTCACCCTGGAACAAACAAAACCTGTAATTGTGAATATAAAATTTCTCAGGAGTTTGTAGAGGCCAAAAATGTTCATTTACAATAAAATCATTTGGAGGAAACCAAAGGAATGGTGTACACAAAAGTTAGGAGGAGGCTGCTGTGGCAAATCAAGGTGGTGGGGAGGCAGAAAGGGTAGCTGGGAAGTTGTATCCCTTCTCTATCCTGGGTGAATGGTAACAGCTCACTGGATGGTCAGGGGTTCACTGTTTCTCCCCTACAGCCTGTTTTCTTCTCATCCCCAATGCCAGCTAGCATTTTCTTTCCACCTTTGCCTAACACTGAATCAGTTATCCTTGTCTTTAGAACTTGGCCTGGATTTTGTTCTTTGAGAGATTAGAGTAGTTGTGTGCTTGCAGGTGCTTCCAACATGAGCAGAATTCCCACAGCCATGGTGAGGTGTGAGAACAGGTCTGTCTCAGTGCAGTGCAGCCCACTTAGGCTCCTGATACACTAAAGCTCTGTGTCTGCAGCACTCAGTAGCTCCTTTTATCCCAAACTTGTTCACACTGTGTTAAAATTGCCTTCATTGAAATTAGGAGAAGATGAGGACCCTTCAGATATGGCTGTTGGCAGTGCATGATAGAGCCCTGGCATAAGTCATGTACAATTCTTCAGAAAGTTGAACTGCAGTCTCCAGGTGACCCAGTGATTCCAGAATGAGAAGTGGGTGTCCACAGAGAAACTAGGGGATATTTAGATTTTAGCAGCATTCCTCAGAGCAGCCCCAAATTGAGATTATCTAAATGTTCATCAGTCAAAGAAAGAAAATGTACAGTGTGGTCCAGCCCTTCCATGAAATATATTTCGGTATGATGTTATACATCATTTGGCCATGAGATCATCAGCCTTCTGTTAGCCAATCAAATCCCTGATAAAATCACCTTACAGGGATTAAAATTTTACTTTGCCTCCTGTTTATGAAGATTTTCTAGTTTCCTGACCTCATTGCTCTGTGGTTAAGAGAGCTCCTTTTGGAGAAAACTGTTTCTCTTAAAGCAAGAGGGAAGCAGTGTTTGAGAGCAAGGGGCTGGTCCTTGCTGGGGAACTAAGCCTTTCCTATACAGCCTGGAGAACTTGCTAAGTGTGCCTTGTTGCAAGGAAAGGACTCCCATGAGTCCACTTGACTGTGCACTTTGTCAGAGTTCTCTCTCTCTCTTCCTCCCACTGTGATCTTTCTCCATCTGACAAAAGTTAACTTTCTTTTCTACAGTAGTACAGGTTATAGCCACTTGCATTAGCATTAATGGGAAACTGAACACATGATAGTAATGCACTGTGCTTTTCTGTGTTCATACATGTAGTTGTGTATGTCCACAAGTGTACATGTATCTGTGCAAGCACACTGTAACACACACACACATACCACACACATGTGCTTATAATCCTCCATCAAATCACAATTATCTACTGAACAAGAGCATAACAGACGGAGCTGGTGAGATGGCTCAGCAGTTAAGAGCACTGACTGCTCTTCCAGAGGTCCTGTGTTCAATTCCCAGCAACCACATGGTGGCTCACATCCATCTGTAATGGGATCTGATGCCCTCTTCTGGTATGCCTGAAGACAGCTAGCTACAGTGTACTCACATACATGAAATAAATAAATAAATCTTGTTAAAAAAAAAAAAGAGCATAACAGACTGGAGGAAAGAGTGCAGTACCTGCTGAAGCAGAAGGAGTTGGTCACCTATTGGCAGTAAAACTGCAGCATTACTTGAGTGTCCTCCAAAAGAACTTAAGAGCTCAGGCTGGGAGGAGGGGTAAAACCAAGTGGGTCCCCTATATCTTTGTCCCTTTAGAGTTTCTTAACATTTGCCTGGTTCTCAGCTCTCCATATGTTGTGGATAATCCAGCATGGTATACTGTGATGCTATCATGATGCTACCCTGACAGAGTAAACCCCAATAACATCATACTATCTCTTCTGATCTGTGTTGAAGTAGACCCCATATTATTCACAAGTGTTGCTGAAGATAATGTAGTTTAGAGATGAGGACAGTTCCTTTCTCTGTTGTATTAGTGGTTTGCTCTTCCAAAGGCAAACAACTGGAGATTCCCCAGTTTCACAGCTTGAGAGAAGTGACTTGCCAAGAGCCATGCAGGAGGAATGACAAATAACTTAAAACTTATGGAATGCAGCCCATGGGTTACCACAGCCACAGGGGTAGGCCTTGGTGTGGCATGGCCATTAAGATGACATTGGACATTGTGCTGTTATGAATTACTGCTCTGCTTCTTGCCCTCACAACCCTCTGAATCTATGAGTTAGTTGAAAACATTATGGGTGCTTCCTGTCCCCCACCTGACAGTGTCTCTGGCATTCACAATATTAATGCTTGATTTCTTTCAGGCATTGCTGGTGGAGCACATCATGATTCAGTCACTACCCTGAAAAATATGTAGGTTGTTGACAATGACCACCACCCTTAGAAAACCTTTGGGAGAACAGTTTTTAGTGAAGGTCTGTAGCCATGTTTGGTACTACTGACTCTGATATGAAAACTTTAGGGAAAACCATGAAGATCAAAGGCATACTTAAAGATATGGACCTTTTTTGTTCAGAGAACAAAACCATGGTAGCACTGGCTTACAGGACTCTCACTGAGGGTGGAATGTTGGGCCTTGGACAAGGTAACTCCATTTAACCTGTTACCTTCAGTCACGTAGGGCACAGGTAGAGGGCCTGATTAACAAGTATCCACCTCCAGAGATTTAAATATTAATGAATTATCAAAAGGCCAGGGGGCGTAGCTAATTACGTTATTCCCTCCCCTTTCTCCCTTCCCTATGAGATTGGTCTCCCCTGGCTTTTGGGGTGGGGGGGAAGCACGTATCACCTGTATCCATTTACCATGTCATGAACAATAAAGCTTTGGAAAACCAGACACGTGCCTCGTGTCGCATGGTCTCTCCGCCTGATTCCCAGCTTTTGGAACCCTGGAACCTTGCTGATGCAGCCACCAGCCCGAGGCAGCTGTATGAATGTGGGATCCTCCGCTGGTGATGTGGGAAGCCTGCCCGGGACCCTGATGCTGGACCGCCCTGGGACTCTGCCGCCGGACTCCCTCCCCCCACCCGAGAGATTTCTTCCCCACAGTGGAAGGGGGCTAATTGATTTTGTATACCCTTATTTTGCCCTCAGCTTCCTGATAGGACTTATGAAGAATCGCTAAGGAGTAGATACACATTTTGAGGATTTAAGGTAGATATGACTGATTTTTATATAAATGTTTACATTTGTGATACTTTTAAGAATTTTACAAGATTACTTTATAATAAATAATAAAATAATTACTTCTTTTTTATTACAACAAATTGCTGCCTTCCAGTAAGAGAAACTAGCTGAGAAACTTACCTTCTTTGCTTACACTTTGTTAATCTATAATAAGTTGCTTGGTTATGAATGTAAGTAGGTTTTTAAAAATAATTTGTTTTTTTACCTTAATACGTAATGTTATTTCCTTTAATGCTAATGATGTATTAACACATTGTTTTTATCATAATCATTTACTGGAAGGAAACTAAAACATAATCACATTGTAATTGTATACTGCTTGAAAGAATTTGCTGGGACATATAAACAATGGAGGAAAGAATAAAGCATGGTGTGGTGTGGCTGGAGAATTGTCTGTTCCATCCATCGACTACGTGTGTACATGTAAAGGTTGTGTTAGAGCGGGTTGGAACATTGTTCCTATTCTCCACCAACTGTGTTTACTCATGTATGTATATATGTGTGGAATACTTAGAGCCTGCATGTTGGAGCTTTGCTGTAACCATTTAGTGTGTGAATATGGATATGTCTATCTATAGTTCTGTATACATGTGTGTGTATTTGTGTGTGTATCCATGTACTTCTGAGTACAATTGACCTCTTTGGACAGAAGATAATCCCCACGGATTTGTTGAATCTTGTATTAGCACACAGGCATGAAAGAGTTGGCTGACACAGTGGTCAACATATTACAGGAATAGCCTGCTCTAGACTTAAATTCTTCTTCACAGAGCAGATATCAATTGCTTTATATATTATGCCAGAAGAGAGCAATAAATTATCAAAAAGCATGCCTTAGGTCAATAAAGTGTGTTCTATGAATTACCACACAATGTTAAACCCTGTGGGAAGTAACAGTTACTTGGTTGGAAATTTTCAGGTAACTCCCTGATACTCAAGAACTATGTTGAGTATTGTTAGAAAACGTGAAGCCAGCTTAAAGGCATGTGCACAGAAGGCACCATTTGAAAAGTATCCAGAGGCAGCATGATGAACTACATTCAGGGCAAAGATGGTGCCTCCCAGACCCTGAAATTATGATGAGATCCAGCTAAAAATAAAGGAATCATACATGGGATTCACTTGTGAATCACTTGACAGTATAACTGGACAACAACAACAAACATAAACTTCAGGGAGAATGACCTGAGCTTTCAACCAGTGTTGTACTTGCAGCTGATGAGATTCACACATGAACCTTAGATGGCCAAAATATCAATGTGAAAGACAAATTCAACTTCTCAGATTAATCAATATTGCTGAATCTTGTTGGAAAACAGAACCTAACGACACTACAAATTATTTACCATGCAGTCATGAATCCAACTGGAGACAATAATGATAGATAGTATGTGGTTAATCTGAACCACAAGGATGTGTGCAAATGGTCTAAGTTGGGGGTGATGTGGTGTGCTAATAAAGTGTATAACAGAGGAGGTTATGCTCTCTTTCAAGATGGGTGCTCCTAAACTTATGGAGCATGAGGTACTGTGGACTCTTCTAGATACATGCTGTCCATTTTATGTGGTGTGAAGGATAAGTCCAGGATATGAAGTGCATCATTCACAATTAAGTTAAACCCAGTGTCACAGACAGAACTTAGGATTCCTGCTCTACTCTTAAAACACCTTTGATAAATGATGACATATTAGAGTTTCAGAGGAATCATCTCAAAAGTGTAACTGTAAAACTTTCTGTGAAATAGCATTTCAGAGAATTCTGCTGCTACTGGTTAACTGCCACTATTCATTTCTCAATGTTATAGGTCTGGACCAGGTCATTATTAGACATACCTGTGTGGGAACAGTAAGAACTTGTATCATAGTTCAAGCTAAGAACCTAAGAAACTTCACTATTTGCAACTAGTATAAAAAGTGCCTACTTGGGAATGAACAAAGCTTTAAGAGCATTAGGCTCAACTGCCATTTCACAGCCAAGGAAGCAATAGCATATCCAGGTCAGTGCTGCTGTGTGCTGGATGTGTCAGAAAAAGCAGGAGGATAGCTATGAGTATCCGCAACAAAGCATCAAGAACCCTTAGAATGGTAGAAATTATAGTCTATATTATATTGTGTGCATTATATTATATATTATGTTACAAAATTATTGGTGTACATCAAGAAGTTCATCTTCTTAGGAGTAGAAATACTTGAGCAGAGGTAACATGAGGGTCCAGATAGGCAAGAGAATTCTGTTTGTACACAGAGGTGTGCTGGATACCCCTCTTGCCGAGCTTGCACCAGGCAGGGCTTCAGAGAAGGCAGAAGCACATCCATAGTGGCTCAGAATTCAGGAGAAAAAGTTCAAGAATAAAAATCAATACTTGTTTTGATCTTCCATCTGATAATCTTTGGAGGAGATGTGTTAGCTAAAGTTAAAAGTCTTTGTGCAAAAGCCTATAATACCTTTAATCCTTAGCCTTGGGAAGGCTTCACCTAAAAAGCCCCCAAAGAAGCATAAGAACCATTGTCCTGATAGGCTATTACCTCTGAAACTGCCTTTATACCCTGTCTTCAAGGCTGGCCACATGGTTAATTCAGTGCTGCCAAACTGTAGCAAGAGAATACTGCTCATCTTGATTGTTTGTTTGATTGATTGATTGATTTCGGTTTGGGTTTGTTTGGGTTGGTTTGGGGTTTAGGCTTCTTGTTCCATTGGTTTATGGTTTTGATATTTATTTTTCTTTCTTTTGTTCTGGTCATTATTTTGGTATTTTGCTGTAGCTATATACACTGAATGTACTGATCTAGCTGATTAGAGATTCCTTTAAGCCCCTATTAAGAGAAATTTTTTTTACAATTTTTTACAAATTTTAATTTTTTACAAATTAAAAAATCAGTTTCTAAGTCTTCACACTTTGACTGCTCTTGTCACCAGGTGTGTTGTCACACTCTTGTGGGCCCAGAATTCACAGACAGAGATGGATCTCTATGAGCTCCAGGCACCATGGGCTACATGGTGAATTCCCAGCCAGCCAGTTCTACACAGTACTTTTTAGGGGGCATGGATGTCATGATCTACTCTGTGGATACCCACTTAATAATGAAAAATGTATCCATACTGTATCCTTTAGGTCATATACTTAGAAACCCCTAAAATATGGTGCAGGCATTCACATGTTTCTGAACTAGTCATGCAGACCAAATTAATGAGAGTCACAACTGTATTGTTCTAAAGCCTCTTAGGAAAGGAGTATTCATTCTGGGTGTATACAAGAAACCAGGAAATCCAGAGCTATTTGCCTCTCACTTCTTTGAAATACAGCCTCGGGGTTGACTATAAAGTTGAAATAATGACTTCCCAGATAAAGACTTCCCAAATTTCCATGTTGAGAATTCCCACACATGTTGAGATGTGGCTTTATTTTTAGGTAATATTAGTGTGGCGACACATTTGGAGCTTTTGTGGTGTTGTTTGGTTTTGGAGGGTTGTTGTTTGTTTTCTTTTATTTATATGTATCTTTCCCTGCTGGATGTCTGTGCACCACATGCATGCAATTCCTCCCGAGGCCTGTACGGGCTGAAGGGGCGTTCAGAGCTGGGCTGCCCTGAGCACCTCTGCATGCTTGACCACTCCTGAGACCAGCCTCACCCCTCCTAGGCCCGAAGCAGATTCCCAAGGCCTATAAAGGCAGGTTGCATGGGGCCTGCGAAAGAGACTTGGGACTCACTCACTTCTCCGTGGGATCCCAAGGCAAGGCACTTGGTGCCCTGACTAACACTCCCATGTGGAGCCTGATTCTCACTGCAGAGCATAGCCTGCTCCACAGACCCCTCCCCTCGGCCTCCATGTGCACAGTGCCAACTGCTGGCCTCTGCCAGCAGGGGTCCCCAGTAGTGATCCATCTCAAGGCAGGGCGACCCAGAATTAACTGGAGGGATCCCTGGAAACCTACTGACTCCTGGGATACATTCCATTCCAGGATCAGGTCTGGAAGAAATCTGCAGTTGTGCATTTTGCTGGTTGCCAGGTGATACTGTACTAATCCTAGATCACACTTGGAGACCAACTGCTCTGCAGCTAACATGTGCTTGGTGTCCAGACATGTAGCAGTTTCCCAGAGAACTGTTAGCACAGTCAAAGAATGAATCTGAGTTAGTGAGTGACTTTTATACCAGAGTTACTCCTTCCCATCTCACCTTCCAATCTCTTCTATTAAGGACAGATTCCCAGAGCACTCAAGTATTACGAACCAAAAAAATAAATAAATAAATAAAAATGTTGCTGTCAATAAGGTGAAAATTTCAGAAGGAGGAAGTAGAGAAAGTGTCAGTGGGTAATCTACTCCTCTGAAATGAAGCCGTCCTCGGAAATTACTGACTGAGATCTCAATAACAGCATCTCAGGAATTTCATGCACAGCATTCCCAGACTAGGCTGATTAGGAAATGTAAAGAAAAATAAATGCCTGTCATCATTTTCCATGATTATCCTTGTTTTGCCACACAGTGCCAAATGGTGTTTTAACTATTTAACTTTATATCGTTTTAATTTTTTTTTTTGAGACAGAGTCATCATGAGCTTTGATTAGCTTAGATCTTCACTATTTATTTATTTATTTATTTATTTATTTATTTATTTATTTATTGGAGGGACATGAGAAAATATTATGATACCCACGTGGTGGTCAGATGATAACTCGGTGTGGCGGGTCACATGAAGCAAGGGTGGAGAGGATTTCAAAATAAACCTGTAGCTCTGACTTCACAGACCCTTTTACAGAGTTCTGAAGACTCAATTCAGATTCAACACTGTTACTCCCAAGGTAGGTCTGGGTCTTGTTTTTAATGTGACCCTGGTTCCCAAACTGCCCCTCTTTCTGATATCAGTCTGCTTCTGCCTCCTGAGTGCTGGGATCAAACAGATTTTCTGCACTCCACTGTTCTGCATATTTTAATGCTTCTTATATAATTTTTGAATTCCCTGACTTTCATCAGAGTGTAAAAGACCTTTGAAGATTATGTTACCCTGGGCTGACACCTTGTGGTAAAATCGACTCTTGCAGCTTCTATTTCTAAGGATGGAAGAAAAATCATTAAAGGGAGGGTTAGAGAAACTGCTAGTGAGTGGGATAAGGCCCACAACCACAGGCAAAAGGGTCCAGTTCTGAGCACCCAGCTTGTCCTTCAGTGTCCCCGTCACTGGCTAGAATCTTTATAATAAAGTTGATACACCAGAAGGTTAAAGAAATTAGCTCCTACAAATAAGTCTGTACACCTAAACTGCACTCAAATACTTTTATCACAT
Source organism: Arvicanthis niloticus (assembly GCF_011762505.2). NCBI lineage: Eukaryota > Metazoa > Chordata > Mammalia > Rodentia > Muridae > Arvicanthis > Arvicanthis niloticus. The sequence continues at coordinate 4,408,193 of NC_047659.1, forward strand.
TTATTTGTTTATTTATTGTAGGCATGTGGATGAATGTCACTGTACTCATGTGGAGGTTTCATGATCACTCGGTGTGGTGGTCACAAGAACAAGGGTTGAGAGGACCTCAAAATAAACCTGTAGCTCCAACTCCAGAGACTTCTTTCCTCTCACCATGCAGTTCTGCAGATTCAACTCAGAATCCAGAAACTGTAACTCCCAAGGTGGTAGGAAACATTTGCAATTCACCATCTGAGTTGTGTCTCCAACCCGAGTATTGTTTTCTATGTGGTTCTAGGTCAAGGGCTTCCCAACTTGATGAATCTATGTGCATTTGAAGAATAATTTCTGGACTCCTATAGAGTGTGGGATGCCATTTTAGAGGTGAATGGAGTAACGTGGTATGAAAGCAAAAGGAGAGAAGACACTACAGAGACTGATTATAATGGGAGGGCCCAGATACAGAGAGGCTGAACGTGATTGTTACATTTTGTATCATGGCTGAATATCACATGGAGCCCATTGAGATATGTTAGTGTGGCTAAAGAATTAAAATTAAAAATAGCTAGTTGGGGTACTGCTTAGCTCCAACACAGGTCTCCAAACCCTGACACAATCTGATTTTGTTTTTAATCACAGAGAAGTAGTTAAATGCTTTACCATAACTGAAAAACCACCCTAGCTGTAATAATACATCTCTTCCTCCCCCATCTCCCCTTCTTTCATCTCTCCCCCTCCTTCTTTCCCCTCCTTTCCTTTCTTTCTATTCTTTTTTTCTGGGGATGTGAGCCCAAGACTTTATGATGTACCACTGATCCAGAACATGCAGGCACTAAGGAGTCTGATCAGGATCTGCTTTCTCTCATTGCTGATGATGTCCTGGCAATAGTCATGTTTGGCCTTCATTCTACTTTGGGTAGCATCTGTTCATTTCCATGCATTTCTGCTTGCTCAGGGCCTCACCTTCCTAAGAAAGGATCACTTACACACAGCAACACAGACCTCTTCTCATCAGCTCTTCTGAGTTCTCATAGCACCTTAGCTCCCTATTTCTTGTTTTATTTTAAACACAAAACTACCTAAATGCTAATATGCATATTTTTAAGGGTTTGCTCAAGTGCAATTGAAATGCTACGTTCTGAACCCCAAGACCTGTTTGCTCCAAGATAAGAGGATCTTCATGTATACCATCCTTTGTTGTGTAAACCTTGCTCCCCAATTTAAAACACTTGGTTACATAAAACTGGCAACAGCCAATTACTGGGGGATAAAAAGAGGGAGGTAATGTGTGAGTAACCAGGCTGTTGGGGTGGGGTGTGGGTCACAAGTAGGGACCACAAAGAGAAGAGAGGAGAGAGATAGGAGGAGAGAGATATAAAGATAGAGATATAGAAAAAAAGGCAGGGGAGGAAGACAAGGAGAAAGGAGGAGGAAAAAGAGGAGGAAGAAGAAGGGGAGGAAGAAGAGGAATATGAGGAGAAGGTGACAGGGAGAAGGAGTAGGAAGAAGATGGGGAGGAGGAAGAGGATGTAGAGGAGAAGGAAAAGGAGGAGGAAGAAGGAAAGGAGACAAAGAAAACAGGAGGTCTCCTTTAGTCCTGATGGACCAGCAGTAGGTGTCAGACTGTGATGCCTCTCCAGGATGCCAGACGGCTGCAGCATCAATAATCCAAAAAATTTTCATCAGCAAGTATTTGGGGAACACAGTGAGGTAGTAGCCAGATCTTGGGGGTCAGTATTTACCATTTGAATACATAGCAGTACCGGATCAACCCCCTATATATTCCTTCAGTCTATTAATAAGTACTTACTAAGAACACTGTGTTACAAGAAAACCTACAGAATCAACTAATGTGGGGTCATAGAGGCTCATAGAGACTGAACTGACAACCAGGGAGCCAGCATGGATCTGCCCTAGGCAATTCTGCATATGTTATGGTTGTGTTTACTTTGATTTTCTTGTGGTAATCCTAAGAGCAGGAGAGGAGGATGTCTCTATCTCTTTCTTTTGCCTCTTTAAGGATAATTTGACTCCTACTGGGTTGTGTAGTTCCAGCCTTGATATGAGAGGAGGTGCCTAATCTTGGTGCAACTTGATGTGCCATGTTTGTTTGATATCCTGAGAGGCTTCACTTTTTATAAAGGGAAATGAAGGAGGAGTAGATGCGCCAGGGCAGAGATAAGGGGAGGATCAGGAAGGAGAGGAAACAAGGGCAACTCTGGCCAGGATGTAATAATATATGAGAGAACAAATAGTAAAAGAACACTGTGTTACATGCAGTGTTGTGTTAAAACCCATAAATTCAACCTCGTTACTTAGAGTCCTGCAAAGACATTGTACTTGGAAGACAAATATCTGTAATCAAAGTGCAAGAAAACAGAAAACAGGAAATGGGGAATCTACATTTAATTTTATTCCAAGTTTGAACTTTCTATCAGCTTCATTTTGCTGCTTTGAAAGCGTTTGAAATGTGGGTATATATTCAGCATACTGATGCAAATCCTTCCGCATCCCTTAGAGATAGTAGCCAATGACTGTTTGTCTGTAAGTGTCTATAAACATATGGAGAAATGACTGCATGACTTGGAGCTATGGTTAAACACATGACAGACTTTTGTTAAGAGAAGAGGAAATGGAGACAAATCTGCTTCTCCATCTTCTCTTCCCTTACCTTGATGCAAAGCCCAACTGAGGCTGTGCACTGAGGAAGAACTGGGCAAAGGGCAGAGGGAGTTGTCACCATGGTCTTCCAGTAATCAAGAATGGTTTGAGAAAGAGAAAGGAGGTAGTTGGGGCAACAGTGGACTAACAGACTCAAGGATGGGAACACAATGAGAGAGGCATTCAAGATGGAAGGAAAAGTGAACAAGCAAGGCAGGCAGTGAAGAAAGGTAAGGTAAAGCCTTGTACAGCACAAGGATGTGTAAGAATGTAATTTCAGATCTCAGCTTGAACTTAAAATTAAAAGATTCTTAAGTTTGAGTCAAATATTAGCTGCCCCAGAGTCACATCCCAGGAAGAGCACATTCCAAAGACTAAAACAAACATTCCAGGAAAAAAAGACCCAAGATAGGAGTTTATGGGCCCATAACACAGTAAACCTGGATAAACAGAAGCTACTTAAGCTGACCTTCTTTGTTGTAAAAAGATAAGGTGCAAATTTGAGTTACTTAGAAACCAGGCCTGAGAACAGAAACCAGGCCTGGGAATGGCTGTTGGAGTTTGGCCTTTATGGTTATTGTTTAGGAATAATTGTATAACTACCCTCATAAATTTTGCAAAATAGTATGTAAGCTGCCCTTAGCTTTAATTTGGGGTTCTTCTTGCCTGCATGCAAGAGAACCCTAGTATCCTGGTTGTCATCTGGTCATCTTATCATTAATAAATAAACCTCATATTATTGCAATGATTCCTGTCCTTGAGTGTCTCTGAGGGAGCGTGTTCCCTGGTTTTGCATCTTTAGAGTCCAACAGATGGTCGTTGAGCAGAAGCTCAAAAGTCTATGATTTTGTTGAACATGTTTTCTGTACCATTAAACTGATATTCTTCACCCTCTTCTATTTCTGTTATTCTAATATTTTTGATCTTCTCATTGTGTCCTGAATTTCCTGAATCTTTTGGATTACAGGTATTTTACACTTTGTATTTTCTTTGACTGACTTGTCAATATCATCTGTGGTATCTCCTATGCCTGAGATTCACTTTTCTATCTCTTGTTGGTGATGCTTGCATCTTTAGCTCCTGACCTCTGTTGTAGGTTGTCCATCCACAGGGTTGCCTACATCTGTGATTTGTCTAAGGTTCTTTTGCTCTTGTGTTTTCTTGTTTTTTTATTTATTTACATTTCAAATGTTATCACCCTCCACAGTTTCCCCTCCATAACACATTTATTCCACCTCCCTATGCCTTTATGCAGGTGCTGCCTCACCCACCCACCAATTCCTGCCTCAGCACCCTAGCATTTCCCTACCCTGCACATGGAGCTTCCACTGGACCAACCGCAGCTGCTCCTTTCCTAAATAGGGTCTCTCAGGGCCTGGAGATCCTGTGGTTTACAACCAAGGGTATAGATCACAACACCCAAAGAATGATCCCATTATATATTTGCCATTATGGCAAACACTTAATGAAAATACACATATGGTCACAACTTATCTTTGATGACCCTTATTGTACTTCATCTTACCTTAGCTTCTGTAAGTACTTTTTATTAACTCATTAAACAGAGAAATTATCCTCTCATTAGTCATGATACATTTGTCCTACTCTGACATTTGATACTGGGTCTGAAGAACACAGTGAATTACTTTTACCATTTTGAAAAACACAAGATTTCTGGGAGCTTTTTAAAAAATTATTATTTGGATTGCACCTCAAGGGAAAAGAACTCCAATGCCTGAAGCAATCATGCTAATTCCCCACACTACACAGCAATCTATTCTTCCCAGATAAATCCAGTTCTTCTTCTTCCATTTCATCCCAGGGTCAAACCTATAAAAGTACCCTTAGAAAACACTATGGCCCCCTTATAGATTGATTTGATTGATTCCCGAGTTGAAGCCTTGGTCTCCTAAATCTGTGACCTTGTTTAGTAATAGACTGTATGGTGGTTTGAATAAGAATGGACACCATAGGCTCATATGCTTGAATGATTAGTCACTGGAGAGTGGCAGTATTTGAAAAGGATTAGGAGGTGTGTCCTTCTAGAAGATGGACTTTGAGGTTTCAAAAGCTCATGCTAGGCTCAGTTCTATACCTGCCTCTATGCCTACAGCTCAGAATGTAACTCTCTACCAGTGCTCCAGTGTCTGACAGCATATTGACATACTATCCACCAAGAGGAAAATGTGCTACACTCCTGAAACTGTAATGATGAGCCCTCGATGAAATGCTTTCTTTCACAAGAGTTGCCTTGGCTATGCACAGCACTCGAATATTATCTAGGACAGACAAATTAGAGACATAACAATGCGAGATGGGGTCTTACAAGGGTCCTGACTACTCACAAACAGTTGGCTAGGTTGCCAGTTGTCATTTCCCTCCTGTTGAGCACTCCTTGAGTCCAATTAGACAGTTGTTGGTTATCACCAAGATATAGGTACCACTTTTACACCTTTGGAGAGAACTTGCCATGTTGTGGTTCACTGGCTTTGTAGGTAGAAGTATTGACTGCTTTCCTGTCTTTACAGCTTGCATTTCACCCAGTGGTTGTGTGAAAACTACTCAGAGTGGAAGCTCTGGGTCAGAACTTGCTTGAATTCTTTAAGTCTTATGTTAAAATCTGTAGTATCTTCAGCAATGACCTTCAGATCCTGGGAGGCAACCAAAGACATCATCTGCTATTCAGGCTCTGTCTACCTACCCATAGTGTCCTGATCAGCCTACAACTGATCATAATTAGTGGATCTAGAGATGAGAAGTAAGGTGGATGGCAAGAGCAAAAGAGATGACAGGCTGCATTGAGAGTGTTAAAACAGACTCTAGGGTGGGCAGCTTCAGTGAGACAGCGCATTTAAGGGGAGATCAAAGGCTATTTAAACCTTTGGAGGGTGAGTAAAAGCTTTCAGGTTGAGTGTATATCATTGGCTGGGGCCAGTGTGCTGAAGATGCCTCATTAGCACAAGGAGGAATTCCAGGTGGTGCTGGACATGACCTTATAAGATAAAAGAAAGTTTACCCTGCCTATTTAGCTATATGATCTCCTATGTTGGGCAAATGTGAGGGCATGGATATACATGCACTGCGACAATTAGGCTTGGTCATTTTCACAATATTAATCTTACCAGTCTGTGGTTCTGTGAGATCTTTCTACCCTCTAGTGTCATCTTCAATTTCTTCAGTGTTTTAGACTTTAGATGTCTTTTATGTACTTGGTTAGGTTTACTCCAAAATATCATTTGCTTTTGTAGGCTGTTGTGAATCCAATTGTTTCCTTGATTTCTTTCTCAGGGTATATTTATCATTGTTAAATATGCTGGCTACTTTATTATCAACTTGACATTAGCTAGAAACAATCGGAAAAAGAGAGACCCTCAACTGAGAAAATGCCTCCATAAAGGTGACCTATATGCAACTTTATTGGACAATTTTCTCATTAATTATTGTTAGGAGTGGGTCCAGCCCACTGTGGGTGTTGCCAACTGAAGGCCTTGTTCTGAATATTATAAGAAAGTCAGTTCCATAAGGAGTAAGCCAGTGAGCAATGTTTCTCCACGGGTTCTATTTCAGTTTCTGCCTCCATGTTTCTGCCTATGTTTAGACCATAGTCTTCCTAGTGACTTCCAGGCAAATGAGTGCTGTTACAGAAGCAGAACCTAAACATAACAAGTGGATCATGAAAACAACCTGAGACAAAACATGGTTGCAAGGTGAGCATCATGGCAAAGTGGTCATAACAGGTGGTCATCAACACAGGTGTTGGTGATTACCTTTAGGATAAACAAAGGCATTTTTGCCATTCTGAAACAGCTAGTACAGAACCATTTGTGTTAAGGTTATTGGTTGAGTATAGTCCAATCCTTGAGATATATTTAATCCTAACCAGCAATGAACATAATTTTCCTTCACGATAAAATGGTTTTCAAACCTAAGATGGAGGCAGGCTGGTTGATCAATATTATCTGAATGGCTATTTGTTGTCTAGGAGAGATTCGAAAATGTGTGAATTCCAATAGAAGGAGTGGGAGAGAGGATCTTAAAAGAGTTGCAGGAGAGGAAAACATAATCTGAATGTATTGTATTAAAAAAAAAAAACATTTTCAGTAAAAAAGCATAGAAAAAGAAAGAAAAATATGTCTGCATTCTACTTTCAATTTTAAATTATAAATAAAGCTAAATTCAAAACTAAAAGATGGCAGATGAAATTTCCAGACCACATGAAAAATATACTGGCAACATCTACCATCCCTCTCCCTTGCTAGTCTTGAACTGAAATACTCACCACCACACTCCTGTGTCCTCTGCTGCAGGCTCCATCCCCTGGGTTTGTATGAAGCTTACTCTAAACACTGTTTTGATGGTACTTCAACATGATTTATTTACCACCTTTAGGAGAGTTCTCAATTCTGCAGTTCATCTGATAAACCCAATCTGCATTGTCATGCAGGAAGAGACATGAGAGATCAACTCCAACCCTAACAATAAGATATCCTGAGGCATGATCAGAAAGCCACTCTAATGCCTTACATGGAGGCCTCAAAGTTTAAACACTGAGCATGCCTACGCCAGGAATGTGACCCTACAGGTCTCAAGAATCTTCTCTCTTTGGTTGGGTGTGATCCAGTGCAGATAATACACCACTCAAGGAAGGACAAAAGTCCAGGCAGTGGTTTGACAGATGGTTTATCCACTTGAGAATTTCTTTCTCAGAGGACCTAAAGAGCAATGATTAACAATCCTCTGTCACTTCAGTTCCAGGTGGAATCCACTGACCTCTTCTGGCCTGGCCTCTGGGGACTTGCAAGCATGTAGTACAAAAACCTACAGCAGGAAAAACACCCATAGGTATAAAAGAAATAACTCAAAAACAGAAACAATGCCTCCAAAATTTTTTTATAAAAAACAAATTTTTATAAAAGCATCAAATACATTGTCCAGACCAAGAGCAAAAAGAAAAAGAAACCATCATTATCATTAGAACAACAATTTTTAAAAAGGATAAAAAATCAAACCTAAAAAAAAAATAACCAACATCTCCAAAAGGGTCTTGAAATTCATTATATCTGTTGGGAATTCATAGTGATGCTATATTTCAAGAAAACAAGAGGCATACAGCTCCATGTTTACTGATTTATTTTATACTCCTTTATTGAATATTTTTATTTCTTGGGATGTAGTAGAGAAATACACTTGTGTTTCTACTTTATTCAACTTAATCATCCACATAATAGTATATTTTTAAATAGCTAAATTTATAACAACAAAGATACAGCATGGATACATTTTTCATCATGAAGTTGGGATCCACAGATTTTGAAACACTATCCATATCAAAAGCACAATTTTCTGTGTAGCTGTGACTGGCTGGGAACTAATAATGAAGCCTAAGCCACATGCTACTTGAAGATGTCCATTCCTACCTGATACTTCCAGTGTTATAGGACAGTGAAACACATGTGAATACAGAAGGTCTCATGAGGAAAAAATCAGTGATTACATTTTTATCCATGAAAATAAATTAAATTTATTCAATACCAACTTAAAGTGGGGGAGTCAATATAGATTATAGTATATAAAATTAGTAAAATAACAAATTAATAACATAACAAAAAATAAACAAACAACAAAACTTCAAAAGAAAACAAAGAAACCATATACTCAAAGCAATCAAAATTCTACAGTTCCCTATCTTGGATCATTCAGGAGGAGACTATAGGTTGAGCATCCATCATATGAAAACTCACAAGTGTTGAAATGCTCCAAAGTGCAAAACTGGAGTCTCTTCATGGAAACACAAGTGGACCTCACATGAGGGTTTGCACAGAAATTTAAGGCATAGTAAATATATTCTAATTGTACATTTCTATAGTAGCTTTTCGGTATATAGTCCTTGCTGACTTGGAACTTGCTAGGGATAGCAGACCTCCAACTCAGAGATCCACTTGTCTCTGCCTCTCAAGTGCTAGGATTAAAAGCGTGTACCACCACATCTGACAGTAAGTCATTATATTTATATTAAATTATCATCAGGCTAAGCATATGTATATGAAGTGTAAGCGAAACCTGAATGAGCTTCCTGTTTAAACTTTTATCTTATCTATCTGCAAGATATCTTATTGTGCTTAT